>NC_089321.1:4599815-4629815 GCF_036669915.1 Pocillopora verrucosa
GCCATATGTTGAAATCCCCCATTTTAACCCTTTAACTCCCATAATTGACCAAGAAAGAATTTCTCCAAGTACAATATCAAAACAATATCAAGCAGACAAGTGATGAGAATAATAAAAATATCAGTTAGGGGATTATAAGATGATCCAATACTAAATCCTCCAAACTAACATCACAAGAGAATAAAGGGGTAAGTTTCTAAAGAAACTTTGGTGCTGCGTCGGTGGGAGAGTATAGCAGGTAATTTAGTGTTAACAACTGGGTTGAAAACGTAAATTAGCCACCGTAAAGGGTAAAAAAGCTGACGTTTCGAGCGTTAGCCCTTCGTCAGAGCGATTAGAGGAATTGTGGGTTGTGTGTGGATTTATATGTAGAAAGTGGAGCTACGCCATTGGTGGGAATATGGTGTCAAGAAAACAGGAATAAATTAGTTGAATGAAAAGCGCTCGTTGATTCCGTGGGGATTAAGGGTGCCGATTTGAAATATAAATTTTTGTTCTAGTGTTTTACGGCTTTCCGAACTGCCTAGATGTAAGGAAAGGCCGCAAACTACCATATGCTGTTTATCATTCTAAAAACGTGAGGTATTTTTGGTTACATCATTTGGTTACGATGAGAGTGAATAATACTTTCCGTTAGATCATAAACTGATTTTGAAGAAAACATTGTCGTGACAGTCCTTGCCAAACTAGTTCTGTTGGTTTTCAAATGTTCCTACGCTTTTTTTTTTCTTGCGCGCTCTCTAATTGACAGGTGTCAGATTGTGACAGATAATTGTAAAAATAATGTTTCAAAGTTTGTTTGGAAGCCTTTTAAATCACCTTTATCGTTACGGAAATGAAAATGTTTCGCTGATGCATCTCTCTTAAATTTGCATCACCTCTATTTTAACTACCATTTACTCACGCAAAATTGTTCAGTTTATGGAAGATCTTGCCGTATTTACGGCCATAAATCATTCGGGTTCTTTCGGAAAGAATTTCGTCAAGTTTAAAACAATAAATATGTTATTTACCGGCTAAGGGTCGGTCCGTATGGTGAAAAACTGTGACCTCGGTCTTGAAAATGGTGCCCTCGGCCTACGGCCTCGGGCAGTATATATGTTATATATAACATATATATATCTTGACAAAATTTCCCTAAATTATGGTGCCGATACGAATCTATCATTCATAATCGCTTATGAAATTCCGAGACTAAACCTCAATGCATTTAACAGAAAATATCCAGGAAGGTTACAGAAACAGACTCTCAAAAACTGCTCTTGATTTCAATAACTGTAAACAACAATTATTTACGCGAACTATGTGCTTACCAGCGCGCTTGTGAGGTCAAATTGCCAGAACACCGTTTAATTGCACGATCACAGCTCGGACGCTTCTTGCAAAATGTGAAGACTACCAATTTTAGAGATTAATTCTTCAGTTTCCAGCATAAGGAAAAAAATATCGTATCGCAAGCATGTTCATCATAACGCCTCGAGATGTTGAGCGAAGAGAAAGTGGCTCCATGTTTTGTGACACAAACCATTTCCTGAAGTTCGAACGAATCGAGTAGAAAGCATGAAAACATAGCGCTGAAAAGTACGATAACCAAACAATTGAATTCACTCATCCCGCTGTAGACACATTTGGGGTCCGTAATTTGATTCTTAAATGTTTGACGGGTTCTCACATGACAATATCGTCAAAATCAAATTACCGCGTTAGACTTAATATAAACATGAACATCGCTTACTCAATCCCATTTTATTTTAATTTTGGGAAAGGCCATTACTTCGTTCTTAGGGTAAAACAACACATCTTCGGCAAAGCGCAAATTTTTCAAATGAATAGAGTAAATCCTGCGATAATTAACTGAAGAGAAAAAAAAATAGAAACTTGCGCTCGCCGTTGGACATCATTTGAAAACTTTCTAAGCAAAACAAAATACGTAAGATAACTTCTTTTCCCATAACACCACGACTGTATAAAACATTCAAACGAAAGGACAAGAAATAACTTGAAGAACACGAACACTATGAAATATTATTCGAGCGATGAACCGGCGTAAGAGTTTTTACGCGATGAATGCCAGAGTCAATAGAGTGGTTTAGCAAGAGGGGGAACGTCATTTCAGAACAGCGCGCGCAGCAAAAATGCCAAGAAAAAAACTGTGTCGAGAACGCCGTCGCGTTGCGTAGAAAAGTGACTTAGCAGTCGTTTCAACGAATCGTCCTTGTTATATTTGTTCTTGAATATCCTAACCTTGGCTCCTTAGGATCATTATCAGCTTTGAATTTTCGGTTTCAAAGACCACTTGAAGGACAAAGAAATTATCCTTTTTGAGATTCACTCTAACAAGCACAAACCCAGGATAAATTGCTACAAGTGAGTTGTTAATATGAATCCACATGGGAAAGTAAACTTGCCCATGTGGGCAGTTAAATTATTCCATTCCAGTTAAGACTCGAGTCTGCAGATTCATCTATCAAATTTGGAAGCCCACTAAATATTTTTTCTTCTATGATTTGTGATTTGTATCGCTGTCATTTCGTTTCGTGCTTCTAGATTTCAGCACTACTCGTTTTTCTTCATAATTTTGTAAAGTATAATTTGGAATTGAAATCGTCGCCGTTTTTTCCCTTGTTTACTGAATATTCTTCTCAATCAAGACAGTGCACCTCTTTTGAGCACCACCTTCTTAGAGTTGCATTGCATTTTGAACGGAGTTATCAGGAGTTATGGCGAAAACGTGTAGAGATAGAGTTGTTTACAATGAGTTCCCGTTTAACTACGAACGAATGAAATGCACTCAAACTAGTCACCAACGAAACGGTTAGACTGAGGAATCAGACTTCGTTCCTGTTTTATTTTGTTTTTGTTTCATTTAATTTTTTTAACGAATAAAGTCGTTCAAGACTGAATCAAATTAATAGATTTAGAAAGCCGTGCCGAAATCAAGTTGATTGTTATTTTCTTTCGTAGATGACTTTCTTGTCTAAGTTTTCACCGGCGCTGATCAGAAACTAAAGACATAAAAAAGCGCAAACCCGAGCTATTCTCAAATTTTTGTTTATCTCTGACTTCAATTCGCAGAACACTTTTTAATTACGGTTGAAACGACAATGAAAACAAATAACACTGAATAATATAGCAGGTAACCTTCGTGTTGTTTCATTTTGATAAACTTCAACATGAAGCAAGTTTAATTTATTGATGAATTAATTCACGATAAAATTAACAGCACCCGTTCTTAGAGTTTTCATACACGATTTAAGAAATGTATCAAAGAAAAGCCCTTACGTTGCTTAAAGCCACGCTCAATCACAAAAGGTAACTGAGCCCTAAAATCTTAGATTGCTTGCTGACGATCGTGTTTCCTTTCGGTAATCCAAAATAAATGTAACGGTAAATTTTCACAAATTCACCGAATAAAACAAAGAAAGGAACTGGTTATCCTGGAAATGAGTTCTGAAATCATTTCAAACAGCATTATCTCGTTTATAAGTGCACAATTAACGCAAATAGGCGTTTTGATCACGACGGGAAAACCAGGGAAATGACATCCTGAACTTGATGGGGAGAACGGCAACGCTAACACCGGAAGTCGAAATAGAGTCGTGTCCAAATTATCGCGCGCTTTCCCGTTCTGAAATGACGTTCCCGTCCTCTTGCTAAACCACTCTAATGTTTAACCGAAATGTGATCAGTTGAATTCAAAACTGAAGCTAGTATCAAACGACGATTGGAAAAAAAAAAGTTTGAATTTTTTTCTGGGTCTTAGCGTAAGAGAAAACCCAGATAGGACACGACTTACCTTCTCTTCTCTCGCGGATCCTTTGCAGTTCGCTTCTCTTTGTTTATGACCTCTTTTAAGTCTGTTTTCAGAAGCGACTTTGTATTTCCTTCTCGCGTTGCTCTTCGCTAGAAACTCGCCTTTTTACTTATGCCTTTATTGTTCTCTTTCGCTTTCCTCTCGCCGTATTCTGCCTATTTTGGCGTTCTTTGTAACTTTCTTGCGCGATTTTCTGGACTCGCTTTACGCCGTTTACTTGTTGCTTTCTTTGGACGCTCTGTCTCTTTATATCCAGCCTATTTTCAATTAAAACCCTCTCTCCACGAACTTGAATTATGACAACTTCCTCCGGTTGACAAAGCTTAAACCGGTATTTTTGTCTTACGAGTTGTTTAGAAATTTCAAAATACTGAGAATTACTGTTCAACTACATCCTGACCAGTTTGATTTCCCGCTCAAAACGCGGGTGGCAAATTTCATCTACTAGCTCACGTGAAGCCCTCGTGCAATGCCTAACCGTGTGCCCGCAGTACGCTACACTGCAGCTCGACGGTCGAGTATGCGCACTTTATCGTCATCTAACCATTTTAAAAAAATTTAAGTATTAATGTTTCGCTTTAAAGATTGTTAACAAAAAGGATTTGTCATTCTCTTCCTGGTCAATCTTTTTCAAAAAAGTTTGTTATGAAACAGTGTAACTGAAAAAGAATCATTAGTCTTTGATATGAATAGAAATAGATTTGATCAATAAAAACTCACAGTGAACAAATACTACAAGATCGATGACCTTTTGCCACCATCTTGAATAAAATTGACTTAGCTTATTGGGTCTTCGCTAAGTGTTAGGAGGCAAAGGTGTAGTCGTTTACATCACTTTGCAGAATTTAACTATATTCTCCTCTGTTAAGAGCGGTTTTCTAGTCCTAAGTCTCCAGTATCTAAACGCCGTCTTGTCTAACTATGTTCACAACCTAACTAACTAAAATAGTGTCTTTTTCAAATAGATATGACACGTACTACGAAAAATACCCTACCAGAGCCTCTTAGAAGAGCAATTCTTGAAGAGTCCTTTGACTCTCTAAGCGATCGTCGGATAGTACACGATCAAGGTAAATAACGCAGATATCTCTCTTTATTAGCTTCCAACACCAGAAGGAGACCGTTAGACCTCTTCCTTGGCTCGACATGAGGAGACCTGTTTTTTTTCTTTGAAATCTCAGTCCTTTGCACCGTTCATTTGTCAAATAAATGCGCCCCCCCCATCTTATTCGTGCGAGCTTTCGCGCCCGACCCACTTTCTTGGTGCCTTGGTCCTCAATATTTTAATAATTCTCTGTTTCCTTGACACACTCCCTCCACCCCCTCTAATGATAAACCAGGATGCAACGAAATCTCGCAATTAATTTTTCTTTAGTTTTGAAATTGCTCGAAGTTTAAGTTTATAGCCTATTATAACATATCGCGGGCTCAAGTCCTACCTAATTCCTCAGGAGCATTTGCTTGACGTTTTGCCACCATCTTGAATAAAATTGACTTAGCTTATTGGGTCTTCGCTAAGTGTTAGGAGGCAAAGGTGTAGTCGTTTACATCACTTTGCAGAATTTAACTATATTCTCCTCTGTTAAGAGCGGTTTTCTAGTCCTAAGTCTCCAGTATCTAAACGCCGTCTTGTCTAACTATGTTCACAACCTAACTAACTAAAATAGTGTCTTTTTCAAATAGATATGACACGTACTACGAAAAATACCCTACCAGAGCCTCTTAGAAGAGCAATTCTTGAAGAGTCCTTTGACTCTCTAAGCGATCGTCGGATAGTCCACGATCAAGGTAAATAACGCAGATATCTCTCTTTATTAGCTTCCAACACCAGAAGGAGACCGTTAGACCTCTTCCTTGGCTCGACATGAGGAGAACTGTTTTTTTTTCTTTGAAATCTCAGTCCTTTGCACCGTTCATTTGTCAAATAAATGCGCACGCACTCTCATTCGTGCAAGCTTTCGCGCCCGACCCACTCTCTTGGTGCCTTGGTCCTCAATATTTTAATAATTCTCTATTTCCTTGACACACTCCCTCCACCCCCTCTAATGATAAACCAGGATGCAACGAAATCTCGCAATTAATTTTTTTTTCAGTTTTGAAATTGCTCGAAGTTTAAGTTTATAGCCTATTATAACATATCGCGGGCTCAAGTCCTATATAATTCCTCAGGAGCCTCTATATTTGCACCATAATATGATTTGAGCAATTTCACTTCGGCTGAAAGCTCCAGTTGAGTTTAGCCGCAAGGTTTCAAACCTTTCAAGATTGTTTTTCCGCTCCATCCCGATTGAGATAGATCTTTTAGAGCCCAAATGAAAAGGAAACCTGCCAAGAAATACTCCTTTACAAAACAATGAGCATTTAGCTCATTGTTTTGGAAAAAGAAAACTAAGCTTTCTGACTTCAAATTAGGGTTTGCAAAGGTTAGCAATCTTATTTACGAATGGCAAATACTTTTTTTTAAATGTTAATATGTCCCAAAAGATTTGTTCAAGAGAAGATTTATCTTAAACTGTTCAATTTTCAGAATTAATTTCCAACACGGAGCTACGCAAGTTTCTGGTCGTAAATTCTAATAAACAGTTTAATTATGGGGAATCTACAACGCACGGCTCGTAAAAGCTAGAAAGTCGTACGTTTTTCGCTTCGTTTTTCTAAAGGAAAATGTTATTTTTAAAAGTTATTTTCTAATGTTGATTTATTATTGAAGAGAAAATATGAATAAATGGCTTCGAAAGACAAATTTCTCATCCAGGAATGATAATTAGGAGCGAAATACCCAACAGCAACACTAAGAGCTCATACGTGACTTCGCTAATTGACCCCCTTAATTTTGCAACATTCGTTGATCACACTAAGAATAGTTCAATATTGGGTGGGGCATGTAAACACAACCTTGGCCCGAGGGGAAGGGAATTTGAACGAGCCAATATTCAAGAGTTCAAATGCCCGAAGGATTGCTCGCGGGGGATGCTGAAGCTTCGAATTGATCAATGTATTAGGTCTGTACACCCAAAATAAAGTTTTGCATTTGCTTAAATAAACTGCGTGTATTTCTTATAAAGTGTTTGCAGAAACTATAAGCATTCCACAGGAAAAGATTAAGAAGAGGATAATTTTTTCGTAAGTTTGATTTTTTCGAAATCATATAACTAGAGATCTATAAACCATCTTATTGTAGCTGTTTTTGATGTTGTATTCGAGGGGAGATTACCTAGTTCCGTAAGTTAGTCATCAGACGAGTCAGTTAATGCTTTTACGAACGTATGGCTTGCTAATCAAGGAGTTTAAGCTCTGACATCAGGTGAAAAAATCAAGGGGTACACGGGAGTTACGATTTTACTGATATGCGTGTAAGCATTACCCTTCACTCGCTTGCATAAGTCACCAATAGAAAGGCGCTACAAAAGGATTTTGGTGTCATTGTTTGCATGAAATAACTTTTCCTTACTTTGGTCATAAATTTATTCCATTTCTTATTCTCAAAGCCATTTGATTAACGTCTATTACCGTCTATGATAAGAAGCAGAGCGGGGTTATCTCAAAATTGACATGGCGTGAGCATGGATTCGCCTTAACGAGTAACTTTCTTTTTGACTTGTCCCCCACGACCTCGGGAACAACTTTCAAGCAGAAAGAGGGAACACCGTAGTTAATGGTCAACATGTTTTCTTATAGAGATTTGGTACCAGAGGAAGGTTTTACGTGGATCCTAAAAGAAACGGGTATTTTAATAAAATTTTTTCCTAAAGCAGTACCAGATCCAAGACTGGTTACTTGTTCGTTGTGGAAGCCTGGGATTATTTCTCTTCTTCTTGAAGACAATGAATCGTTAGTAAGCAATGTAATAGAACTCGACTGTGATGATCCACATGATGTGGTGTTCAGTTCCATTGAAGTAGCCTTAAGCCATAGTGCAATTTGTCTGAGAGGTTACGAGCTTGTTTTGAAGGAAATGGCCGATCCCAAAGGACTGCGCTGGAAGGATCTACGCACCTCAGAGGTGCAACCATCAGGTTTGTAACTAACACAAGGCAATATTTGTTTTATTTTCTGTGGCTCATGAATTTTTAGTTTTAGAGTAACTCGCATAGTTTACACTGAAAACAAAGGAATGCACAATATTCACTCATCTGAACCAAACTGAGGTAGCAGGCCTATTTAATTTCTTGTACATAGATAATGTATTTTTCTTGAAATTTTTCAGATCTACAAGGTGAATGTTCAGACTGGCAAATTAAATTGCCCTTTGTTAAGGCTAAAATAACCAGTTTTTCCCGGTATGCCGTTGTTTGTCGTCTGAAGAACTACAAACTTCGAAAAGAGGATTCAGGGGAACGTCCACAAGTAACAATCAGCATACCAGATTTCCCGGGTTTTTGTTTGTCAAGTCCCAGGACCTCGTTTCCTGCAAGTATGGACCTCATCATTAAGGTAAAAGCAATTCATACAACTGAAACACTCTCTTCTTGACATCTTTCCTGTATTAAAATTTTGTTGTTTGTGCTTTTACACGTTAATCTATACACTTTTAAAGTTTAAAAACTTCATTTCATGTTAATCATCTTGACGTGATTATGACTCTGGCCGCTGCTAGCATAATAGATAAAGAAATGCTTACTACTCGTCAAAAGGGAAGGTAAATGATTAAAAGAATTTTAAAAAATACAAAAGGAATAAATAAAATAAATATCTTGATTAATCATCCAAATGTGTTTTAAATAAGTCTGAATAATTTTCCTTAAATTTCACTATAAAGAAGAAAAAACGTCTCGGAAACATGACTCCGAAAAAGCTAAATGTAAAAGTGAAAGGGGAAAATGGCCGGTTGAAACGACGAGGCAAGATTTTTTAACCAACAATGTTTGTTTTTTAATCTTTGTTACAAAGGAAACATGCAGGATATAGCTTTTAAGCTTTAAAAAGCTGTAATTGTTAGCGTTATGTTCGATCAGTCGAATGTAAGAAGATCCGGCAGTAATGTTGAAACAGGTAGTAACGGTAGTAAGAGGTCCTACAGGTGGCAGTAGACCGCCTGTAATTGGCTTTTATTGAAACCCCCGCAGTAGCAATCACTATGGGGACAAGAATAATGATACTTAAGGCTCCCTGCAAGGGTACCCTCGCAGTGTGTATTTGCTTATTTCTCTCCCCCCCCCACCCAAAAAAAAAAAGGTGTAAAATCTTAATTAGATGAGCTGTGCATCTTGGAATCATCTTGAACTTACATCTCTTCAGACAAAAGAATCCTGAAAGTAGATCAATTATTTCGTCTGCTTTTTCAGTCATTATTCAGGTGTAACTTGACATGATGAAATGACAGACCAGCTAATTTACAGGTCTTCCAAATAAATTAGAATTAAGTTAAAAAAAAAATAATATGACAGATGAATAAAAATTTTAACATTTTAAAAAGGTTTGAGTCAGGACAATAAAATGCAATCTATAGCAATTCCACTTTATGCAAAGAGGTAAAAACGATAGTCATATATACTAAAATGTTAGGCAAAAGGCCCAAAAACTCAATGTTCTTTATACTGTCTTTGAAGGTCTTAGTAGTTCTAACAGTTCTATGTGACTCTAGTGGAAGATTCCACAGCTATGGCGCTCGGTAACGCCACGATTTCATACCGTAGGTTGTGGTGTTGACCTTAGGCAGTTTTTCGAATGTCGGTTCCCTCAGATCGTATTTAGTGTTTCTAAAATCAAGTAAGTTTTTTGTGCTTTTAGGAGTATGATCATAACTAACAGCTCTAAAAACCATACAAACAATTTCTGCGAGTCTTAGATTATTCAATGACACTAAGCCTATCTTATTGAGTAGTTCCTGGTAGTGCGTTTGTTTTTCATTAAAAAAAATCGCAGTGCACGTTCGTTTACTTTTTTTTTCCAGTTTTGCTCTAGCACTTTTACTGCAGAAGCGCCAGATTCCAAAGCAATAGTTGAAATTGGGAAGGATGGATGCAAAATAGATGTTCTTTCTTGTTTCAAAATGGAGCATCTTTTTCATACGCTTGAGCACAACAATTTGCTCAGAGACTTCGCTGCAAACCTTGCCTACATGCTTTTCAAATTTAGTTTGTCGTCTATCGTTACTCCAGGCATCTCAAAATCTTCGGTTATGGGGATTTCTGTGTTTTCACAATGAAACTGAGGCGTAATTTACGCCTTTCCCATGCCGATTTCTTGGTACTATGCTGGGCTTCTTCTCTTACCATTTTCCTCGAGCCATATGTCTAGACGAGCGGGGTCATTGTTGATGGTTTCTTCAATTTTCGCGGACGCTTTGTCGGCATATATTATCCGGGTGTTGTCTGCATAGGCAGACAAACTGCTGTGTTTGATGACATGGACGAGATCGTTCATGAAAATACATATTATTATTATTATTATTATTATTATTATTAAAGTTCAGGTCTTACGGCGCTGACGATAACAACTCCGAGCTCATCAAGGGTTAACTCACAAATTGAAGTCAACGAGCTAGATTAAGAGATCAGTTCTCAAACTGGAAAGGAATTTCATTACGATCTCCACAAGGAAGCATCCTGGGTCCTTTGATATACAACATATTCATGAACGATCTCGATATTACATCTTTTTTTTTGGGGGGGGGAGAGAAGTAAACAAATACATATTATTATTATTATTATTATTATTATTATTTTATATTATTATATTATTATTAAGCGAGGGTATACAGTCCCAAGAGGCGTGTTCTTTGTTAGCCCTTATTTCTGGTATCAGTGATAGTGAGATAGGAGAACTAGTAGCTAGAGAACTCGACTACCAACCTCTTGCTTTAGCAAGCGCAGCCACCTATGTGAAGCAACTCCGACAGAGCAAACGTTCCTCAGAGTTTGGATGGAATGACTTTCTGAAGAAAGTAGAGAAAGGGCAGCGTGATGCGACAGAGACTCTACTTACAGAGACCAACCCATGTTACAAGAAATCGATGACAACAGCAACAATACTGGCCATTAAAGAAGTGATGCAATCAGACAGAATCATAGATCATGCATTAAGTTTTCTCTGCCTCCTTTCGTCACAGCCCTTAAATGCGGATATCGTGGTGAATTATATCGTAAGCGTCGATGAAGGAATAAAAGATGAAGAGATGATAATTATGAAACTCCAAAGATGTTCGCTAATTTTAACACATGAAGATGGGTTTGGTTTCCACATACGGGTACATCAGCTTGTGCGCGATGTCTCAAAGTCTTTGATTAAGGGCTATCCGGAAAGCCGTCACATTAAAACTTTGAAAAGCGCTGTTGCGGCGTTTAACCAGTTTATAGATGACAACCTACCGAAGGAAGCGTCAGATTGCAAAGCCACGCCCTTGCCCTACATTTGAAAAATTTCATTCTTAGTTTTGAAAACGTACTTTCAAAAGTTGCTCTTCATCAAATTATTCAACCTAAAATGGAAAAACTCGGCGAGATATGTGAGAACCATTGTCATTTTCAGGCCGCAAAGAAATTCTATGAATTTTCATTGCAATATTTCCTCCAAACGTTTGGACCTAGGCACACCATTGTTGCAACTAGTTACAATAACTTGGGTCTGGTGCACAACAAACTGAGCGACTTTGAGAAGGCCAAGGAGTGTCACCAACTTGCTCTGAGTATTAAACAGAAAAAGCTAGGACCTGAGAATGTAGACGTGGCAACTAGTTACAATAATTTGGGTTCTGTTCACGAACAACTGGGCGATTTTGAGAAGGCCAAGGAGTATCACCAACTTGCTCTGAGTATTACACAAAAAAAGCTAGGACCTGAGAATGTAGTCGTGGCAATTAGTTACAATAACTTGGGTTCTGTTCACGAACGACTGGGCGACTTTGAGAAGGCCAAGGAATATAACCCAAGTTATATAACCCTTGATGAGCTCGGAGTTGTTATCGTCAGCGCCGTAAGACCTGAACTTTTCCACCATTTAGTCATTTGGCAGAGTGTCAAACGCCTTTGGTAGGTCCATCGATATAAGGCCGATAGTATTGTGATTCTCTAACTCTTATTTCCACTGCTCCGTGTAGTTGACGAGGGCGGTGTCAGATCCAGGGGATTTCCGATATGAGATATTGCAATAGTTCAACTATTTGATTTTTCCGTAATATACTACTTTTTGAGATTTGTGTATTGAATCTATTTTGATTTCTCGTAGGTGCAAGGGCTTTCAAGTGATGGTTTCGAAGGAAAGAGGGTTCTTGTTGGTCCTGTCGTTCACATTGCTTTCACACCGAAAGTTGAGTCAAGGGATCCTTTGCAAGTTAGTTTGACCTGTCCCATCTTAATAAGTGTACCCATCGACTCGCAAGAACACCAGATTAAGTTATCGGAAATGTCATCAAGGCACGTGAGAGTGTTTTTCCGTGGCGGTATAGACACGTCACGGAAATGGGTCGATTGGACAAAGAGGTTGAAAGTGCCACCAAAACTGGAAGAAGGGACTGTGACATTCGAGGTCGATGGGGCTGATAAATTTCAAATCAATCGCTTTTTGGAGTAAGTTTGCAATCTTGTTTTTTTTCCTTCATATATGAGTTATCTGCGAACTGAGAACTACATATATTGCAGGAGTATCAAAAAATGAAATGAAAATACGTTGCAATGGCATGCACATGCATTTTTCTAACTTGCAACTTTTTCATATTCAGATACACAAAAAATTGAGTCAGCTACCTCCATATCATCTCCTAAGTTTTCAAAATGTCTTCTAGTATCAAATTCCTCGTGCCTTTATATTATTGCTAGATGCGGTGTGATGCTTAATTCCTCTACAAAACATCTGAAACCTGAAGAGCTTTTTATCGTGGATTCTTCCTGTCCGCAACATGTAGGATTTTTCGCTTTCTGGTGTCCTGAGAATGAAAAGGAACCAAGACAAGATCCAAAGCGAGGATTACTGACTCTTCACTGTTTTCCACTCCACATGAAAACCGAGTTGAAAAAAGAGATATCTTCAGAGCATGGTGTTCTCCTCTATGGCGAAGCCAAGTCAGCAAGACAACTCGCCAGAGGGGACCAGGCACTCTTTTCTCTGTCAAATGGACTCACTCCAGTTGATGAAGGAATTGATATAAATTACACCCCCGTTGTGTAAGTCTCAGAAAGAGATCAATTTTTGAATTTAAATGCTTTTTGATCACTGATCCAACTTCGATTCAGATCACATTGAGAATGTGTTGATTATTACCACTGAATTCACAGTGGAATGCTTTTCTGAAGAATTATTAATTTTTTTTCCAAGGGCCTGTTTACATGGAGGTGGGGAACCCCAGGTAGGTGGGGTAACCCGCCTAGCCGTGGTCGAAAAATAAAACGCGTTTACATGCAATCATACAACCCCGGGGTGCTGGGGTGAGGTTTCTTGAGGCTGTTGTTGCGCTTGCAATTAAGGAGTTTGAGCAGAGGCGTCCCAAACTCACATCTCGAAAAACACGAAAGATTAATTCTCGGACACTTCTGTATTTTTTCATGAAAGCGTCATGCGTTGTGTTACGCGGTGTTTGGTTTCGCAAGGAACCGTTGAATTAATACGCTATACGGGATAGTTTGGGAAACCAAATATGGTCGATTTAAAACGCTAAATATTCCGTTTCAGCGTAAAGCATTATGGTCTACATTTGCTAACTATAAAGAAAATATTCGCATCTTCTTTGGCTTCTAATTGAAAACGTCTTCATCGAGAAACCTCTGCAGTTCGTCAAAAAATGGTGTCGCATGCCTTCTTGAATATGTAACATTATTAGTGCCATTTGAAAAATATGTGTCGTAAGTTCAATAGTGCTCTTTTCTCTCACAGGTTTACAGGAGACTTCGATTTTAAATCTTGTTTTTCGGTTCGTTTCGATGCACCGACTATAGAATTATTCAAAAACAAAAAAGACAAGGAAGGACGAGAGAGACTTTGCTCTTTGCAGCTTCATCCAGTGGAGCCGTTTAAGGTATGACAAGGACCTTACGGAAGAACAAATGATTTCTGGGACAAGATGCTATGCCCATTATCACACCGATACCCTTAATTAAACAGTATCTTTCTTTTCAGTTACATATATTTTTCATAATTTCTTCTCTCCATCTAAAGTCGAAAATGCTTCGCGGCATTGCTTCTTTTCTAAGTGATTTGGTAAGAGAAATCTTGAGAGCACCATGAGTAGTTTTGAACGTTTTGTAGATCCTAGCGGCTTTCGACCCAAAGCAATGGGGGAATAATAATTAGAAGGATTTTCACAATATGTCAAGAAAGAAAGTGAAAGAGAAATCGAATACAGCACCTTGGACACTGAAACACAAGAAATGAAAAACTTAAAAAGAGCTTTAAGGGTTCTTACGAATGTTTTCGACGATGGCCATGCGAGAAAAGTACTATCCTATAAAATGGTAATTAAGTTTTATCAACTGAGTTACATACATACATACATACATACATAACTTTATTTGATAACGCAGGTTAAAATTTGCGCAACTTTACAGCTGATGTGGACCTGCCTAAACTAATTAGTCTATAATTATATAAAATACAGATATGATAAAATTTATAAGTTGAATAAATCAAGTAAACCATAAAGTTTTAGTAATAGTGAAAATTTGGTTTCATGTTTTGTATAACATTACCTCCCTTTTCAAAATTAATATTCATAACAGTTTGCTTGGATTGTTTTAAGTTATATTTAAAAATAGATAAATTTGGAGAATCTTTAACATTATCGGGAAGTGCATTCCATGCTACTGCAGATCTATGAGCAAAGGACCTACGACCCAATTCGGTTTTGGGCCTATTAAGTACAACATTCAGGGATTTCCTTAGGTTATAACTGTTAGAGTTCTTGGTCACCAAACAATTAATTTCCCGCAACCCTAAATTATAATAAGCATTATATGTAATAGTTAAGATACGTAGCTTATAAAAATACTCTAAAGGCATCCAGCCAACCTTAGAAAGTACATCATTATCCCCAAACTATTTGGTATCTTATGAATTAGCCTGGCAGCCCTGATGTGAATCATTTCTAGATCTTTAAGCTTGGATCCAGACCCCCAAATTGCAATTCCATATAGAACACTTGGTATAACTATCCTATAGTAAAAAGTCTCCAAGATAGATGTACATAGGAAATTTATACGTCTCAACATTTTAACTTTGGCATTAAATGCAGATCTAGCCAATGCAACATGCTGAGACCAAGAGAGTTTATCATCAATTGTAACCCCAAGGCAATTGGTGGAGGACACATACCGAATGGTGTCCATACCCCACTTCAGCTGTTTCAAAGGACCTATGAAGGGGGTAGTACTTAAGACCATTGCCTCGGATTTACCGATACAGTTGATAACGTAAATTGGCCACCCTGAAGAGTTTAAAAGCTAACGTTTCGAGCGTTAGCCCCTCGTTAATCGCTGTGACGAATGGTTAATGCTCGAAACGTCTGCTTTGAAACTCTTTACGGTGGCCAATTTACGTTATTAACTCAGTTGATAATACTTAATTACCCTGTTATACTCTCCCACCGACGCATCACCACAGTTTCTTTAGAAACTTGCCCCCTTCGTCCTAAAAAAGTAGAGCACCTTTTATCAGTAAGGCATATTTTCTATCAAATGAAAATTTTCACTAAATGGGCAAACAAAATTCGCCCGGAGGTCAAGAAAGATTTTTAAGCTCAGATATTAGAATCTTGGAGATGACAAATGTAACCCTCATAAAGGCGTTGGATGGGCGCTTCGTTTGATCCCAAATTGTTGACGTATCCATGCAAATTTACCTAAGGAAATGTCGGCCACATCTTTTACAGTCAGTTTTCCGTGTAAAGGGGTCATTTACCACGATGAAAGTGCTCTTGTAGCTTTAACATTATCTGCTATTTTCAGGACTTTTTTTCGAACTGTTGATAGAGTTTTGCAATAAGTCAACCATGTTGCCTTATTTTTATACATTAATTTCTACAATACTATGCTTTTATGATGTATGGATTTCTTTTCCTCGTAACAGGACCACACTCCAGTAATTTCCAGGGAGATGCCTCAGTTAGAGGATAAACCTCTGCTTGGTGAAGCTTCAACTTCTGTGGAGTCGCCTGCGGATGACTCGGGTGAGAGCTGTATGAATGTTAATATAGTAGTAAGGAACGTGAAAGGAAGAATGTTAGAAGAAAGCTTGTGATACCTTTATAGAATTTTCATGTGGTAAATCTGGGTAGACTTTTTCGGATAACATGACACTTGACAAGGTAAGGTGGCTGTGTTGGCTGCTCCTTCTCTTTATTCTTTGACAACTTGGCGAGAGTAAGTACTATTGTTTGGTTTAAAATGCCCGTTAGAAATCTCGTTTTCCTCATGTATGATTAAGAGTAAGAGAAAGCCCTCATCGCCAAGAGACCTTTAAATAACGAGCGACTTCATCCGGTGCAGTCTGGCTATCTATGCCCCTATTTTTAATTTAATTTTTATTTCTCATTAAATTTTCCTTTTTTTCCAGCCCACACCTCAAAAGGATTCTAATTAGTTTAAATCATCGCAGTAGTCTGTCAACTACTGAATAAGTTTATTCATTATCATCCTGCTTATGAGATTCCCAAGATAGTTTGATTGCTCACTTTGCATTCTGCATTGCAAAGTTCTCGAGCAAACGAGGCACGGTTGTTGCAGGGTATAAGACATTAATTTACTTTAAAATAGCAAACCATTGCTCTTCTCTCTGAAGTCCTGATGTCAAAGTTGATTATAATTGTACTTGAATCTTTCCCCGGTATTTGTTAAAAATGTTTTTCCTTTTGTAGTTATAACCTGGTTCTGTTTTCTTTATTATTATTATTATTATTATTATTATTATCAGCCCAAATCGGAGAGTTGAGAAAGTCAGTTGTTACTCAAAGGTTAGCAACCCTTTTTAAAGAAGACATAGGAAACTGCTGGTCAGACCTTGGACCATTTCTGGAAGTTCCTGAGAGCGAAATTCGCAACATAGGCAATGATTACCATAAAGCTCGCGATAAGGGATTTGCTCTTCTCCAGTCATGGAGGGATAAGGAAGGGCACAAGGCAACTGTGGGACGTCTTGAGTCTGTCCTTACTGCGAGAGGCATGAAAAGGATCGCAGAAAAATTGCTAGGTACTTAAATCTGTACTTTTTATAGAAATCGTTCATTTCGCTTGAAGTCCACAGAATTCTCCCAATGAGTTCTTGAAATTTTCTGTGGTACAGTTAAACGTGGTCTCAGTGTTTTTAGTTGCTTTTACAACCTGAAATCTGCATTTGTATTATTCATTCATACGATCTAAATTTTTCTGATCATTGAATTTCCTCTTTTCTGGAATAGAAATTGTACGAGAAGAAAAACGAGGAGAAAGCAAACATCATGAAACGTATAGAAGTACGGAGGAAGGTACGATCAATATTTACACAGATTCTCCTTAAAAACTTAGTGGTCTGTGAAGAATTAGCGAGTGTATAAATAATGATGTATGCACTATCTTATGTATCTCGCGCTTTTTATATCATATTGGCTGAGCTCATCGAAAGTTTCCAGTTGTAAGGCATCCCCAAACAGCCAATTTTCAAATCCTCTTGTAGTTTTCTAGAACACAGGGAAGTATTGGGATGACCTTTTCTGATTTGTTTGAGATACACTTCATCTCATGTTCAGCACAATGTCTTTGGTGACCATCCTTTCAGAGGCTCAGTATCAGGCTCGTGGAGGTTTTTGTTGTGATCGTTTTAAATCCTGAAATCCTATTGCAGTTTTTCTTTTTGGGATTTACAAACCGGATCAGGCATGTGTCTATGCCAGTTTGTAATAATACTGAAATATGTTGATTTTCAAGCGCACAGCTTTTTTGCTAACGATTGGTGATCTTGCTTGGTGATGCATTATTTTTACTATAAAGTGGTAATTACTAGCGTTATATTTGGCTTTTTTTCTGGGTATTATGCGACAAAGAGGGTGAGACCGCGCAAAGCAAAGCCAGCGAGAGAGGAGGTTCCCCTGAGACGATACCCAGTGCTGCATCGAGAACACGAGACATAAAACAAAATGGAAGTGGAGATGAAACAGGAAGTCAACAAAAGCAATTGGATGAGTTAAGTGAAATTGTCAGAAAAGTTAGAGAGATGAATCAAGTCGTGACGAGACTCAAATCTAGAGTAGGTGAGTTTCAGCTCTGAGTGTCCTCAACCCTTTAACCCTGAGAGTGACCAGCGTCCAATTTCTCCTTACAATATCACCCCTGAATTACACATTAAGGTCATGAGAATAAAGGAAATGATCACCAACCAAAGAAGCTCCTGATTGTTAAACAACTTCTCCTTGTTAGCACCTAAGGAAATATATAGAGAACAGTACAGAGAAAATGCATAATGATGATAGAGTATAAAGGGTTAAAACCATGCAGTCATTACGAGTCTTCCATAGACTATTGACATGCTGATTCTTCATAGGGTTAGGGTTAGGCTGTACTGAAAATCGCCGATTGATGTTCTGTGATATTCGAGCTTTTGCCCGACGTATCATCTACCTGATCTGCCTAGTTTTTTTTTCAGTTAAAATCTCGGCATATGGATCGTATATGGTCAATTTAAAGAGTTGCAATTTTTGATATCATTTGATGGTCGAAACCGCTCGTAGATTGGGTTTAAGAGTATACTGTGCTGATTAACTCACATTAGAGTATGTCAGAGACAAAATAAGGATTCTGTTGAGTTAAGGGTTTTCAAGCCTATTGTATCTTTCTCTGTTTTTGATCACTCTAGGGACGTTTTTTGTTAAATCGTGTTAAAACGCTTAATCTAATCTAGGTTTATCAGTAAGTTTAAATCGAGTAAGGAAAGTTTACTTGTATTTCTTATACATTACTTTTATAAATAATGTAGATGAACTTCCCAGGAGGCAGCAGAACACGAATAGGAACGAGCCAACTGAGAACACGAAAAGGGACGTGCCAATTGAGAACACGAAGAGGGACGAGCCACTTGAAATGATGAAAAGCCTGTTGCAGGAGGTAGCTGCAATAAAAGGGGTCATTGAACAAAAGATTTTAGAGCGCATGGCGGGGAATGGAAACGTAGAGGAGCTGAGAGAAATAACTGAAAAAGTCAGAAAGGTTAGGCAAGATTTCTCATAAACGTCGGTTGTCAATAGCAAAAAAAAAAGGAGCCGAAAGCTCGGTTGGAAAGGACGTGGTATATGAGATAGGGTTTGAAATTGCCACAAGCTGTTCGCCGAGGCGATTGAGAATTTTGAACTTTTTGTGACAAGAATTTCGCCAGTAGGCGACTACTTTGTGGTCTTTTCGATGGTTTTCGTTTCAATCAGCACGTTATCAAACAAAATGTCCCTAACATTCTAATTATACTCTTTTAAACTCAGTTGGACATAATTTAGAAGTAGGAATATCTTGCAGGCAAAGAAACGTCTTAAAAACTGTGCCTTTTTAAGTAGCCATGGCACTCGCGATTTTGAACCTTGTTTTACAGTATTGGAACACAGCGTACAAGGCAAACTGAAACGTCTTCTATGACAAATGATATATATGTAGACACCTGTAGTGACGTAGGTTTGTCCAAAGTTTGATGGCTTTGATCTTTTCTTGACTGCGTAACCTTTCGATGTAGCCTAATAATAACTAACAGTGGTCGAACATTCTGGTCTCGAACATTCAGATTTACAATAAATCCGCCTTTGAAAAGTTGTTCGTTTGTCGTTTTTTTTTTTGACTGTGTTTTATTAAAATTACATTGCAGATAAGACTGAATTGCGTAACTTCACATTAATTAATTGTACAAACTGTTTCTGCAACACATATTTATGAAACTTGTTGCCGCTCTGTCGGTCTTACAACGATTAAGATTGAAATTCCTCTGTTTCCTAAAATTGTAATTAGCCTGATAACTTTTTGGGATTAAAGAATGAATTTTGTTGTTTTTGTTTTCTAAAACTGATTGGAAAAGTGTCGATGTCAACTATTCTTGGTGGGTTCTCAAGCTTGGGATGTTTGCTTGATCGAGGGCTTCTTTGTATGATGCTCCAGGGAAGATGCATGCGAGGGCTCTTTTCTGCACTCTCTCCAGGTCGACTTGTAGATATTTCGGAAGTGCATGGTGGAACACTGGGCAGGCGTAGTCTAGGCAGGACCTGATGGTTGCGCAATAGATTGCTATAAGATCGATTGTAGGTACTTTAGCCCGCTTAAGTTGAATAAAAAAATAGTGTTTTGAGTTGGATTTCCTTATTATTTCTGTAATATGGTTGTTCCAAGTTAGAGTTGAATTAATATTGAGTCCAAGAAGTTTAACACACTGCACAGATTCAATTAGTTCCCCGTCCACGTTGGTTTTTGGAAATTGGGGGTATTGAGGGCTAAAGCTGATCAACAGTTCTTTGGTTTTTGCGCAATTCAATTGAAATAGATTTTCCTCAGACCAGGACTGTACTTGGTCAACTGCACTTTGCGCGTGACTAATCTTTCCTTTCGGGACGGTTTCTGATACCGTCGTATCGTCAACGTATTTCCACAGATTAAAAATGTCGAGCGAAACTGACAAATCGTTTATCATTAAAAGGAAAAGCCAGGGGCCCAGTTTGGTTCCCTGTGGTACTCCGGCAGGCACTTTGCTCCACTCAGAGAAACAGTCATTGCCAAGTTTAACTCTCTGAGACCTATTTGAAAGGAAGTCAACTATCCAGTTAATAACGCTCTCCGGAATGTCCAGTTGATTCAGTTTTGATATTAGGATGGACTGATCTATTAGGTCAAAGGCCTTTCGGTAATCAAAAAGAAGGACCCAAACTGACGCTCCGTGTCCGTCTGTTGCTTCAAGCCAATTGTGTATCATGCTTATGAGTGCCAGTACAGTGGATGATCCAGATACCGTTCCGAACTGATTTGGGTCCGCTACTTTTTCCACGGCCGGTTTGATGAAGTCAGAAACTATAAAATCCTCAGCAAGTTTTGATAACGCAGGTGTAAGTGAAATTGGCCTTAGCTCCTTCTTGGGATCAGTCACTTGTTTTACCTTTGGGAGGGGTGTTATATTCGCCAATTTCCAAACTGACGGCAATTTTTGTTCTTTGTAGGAAGTGTTCAAAATGTCCGTTATGGGTAATCTAATAATCGTAATCTCTCCAAGCGAAATTGAATGGAAACTCTCAAGATTCAAAAGTTCCAGAGTCGATGACGTTCGTTTACTTAGCCAGAGACATTCAGATCTACTATAATTATAACTGATATTATAATATATCTTATACTGCATGTTCCCAGCGTTACTCTTGCGTCAAACTTTTTTCCGTATTCAGTGGCACTATTAAGAAGCTTAGAAATCCAATAGGCAGTTTTGACAAAAAATGTTGTCATTTTAGGTACTCACAGCTTCGAATGGGAACTGTCCAAACTTCAGTCACTTTAACCGTTAACAGACCTTTTCAGGACTACCCTCGGCCGGAAGATCACATTACGGCCTGAGGAAAGAGTTTGAAAATAAAAGCGTATGTCGGCGTAAAGTTTTAGATTCAGTTCACTAAAAAACGTATAAGCATGTCTGTACATCATAATAGAGAAATTTGTTAGTTGTCTAACTTATCGATATTTAGTAAAGAAAGCTGATATTTTTTCCCTCCAACTTGTCTATATCACATTAAAGCAGAATTATTTGGTTGACATATTTAAAATGCTCCCTGCCTCTCAAGCTAGTGGAAGCCTATGCAAATGTTTTCAAGCCCATTAAATCTAGGGTATTGTCAATTCATTCAACTAACTATAATTATATCCATCATATGACTTTGCCTTCCCGCAGTTTTTTTTTAATTGAAGTAGCATTGCTTTCCTCAAATTCTTTGAGTAATTCACTCGGTTGTTTACTTTCTCACGGCCAGGGACTGTCCTACAGTTCGGCTCGCCATAACTCTGAGAAGGAAAAAAATCAAATAAACTTTTGCATCACTATTACACTACAACCGAACCTCGGTGACATACTAGCTATGCCAGCAACAGGTAATTTCCGCACCGAAATGAAGGGTATTGTTTACATATTGTATTTACTAGGTCTATCATAACATGCCGCTTTCTAGGAGGATAAAAATAGATTTTCATACCTAACAAATTATCTGCAATCCTTTTTTGGCCACTTCTTTCAAAGGCGTCCAAAAGGCATCCTACAGTCGCGTCACGCCCTTTGATATCCCTCCATTTTTCAAGTACGGCAGATGCTTTATCTCTAGCGCGTTGATGATCTGTTTCTATATTGCGAAGTTTGCTTTCTGATATTTGAAGTTCTGCTCCAAGTTCCTTCCAACAGTTTCCCGCTTCTTCCAGTATTGATAAGCATCGTTGAAAAGTAACGACTTCCTTTCTAAGTTCGTTTTCAACTGCGAATTATAAAGACAAAGCTTATTACATAAGCGATCTGCAATGTCTGTTACTCGTCAGTTCATGTAAACGCCGAAGAATAAAGGTTCAAATACTTTTATGAAGTTTCATTCCATGGTGCCGCCAGCAAGCTCCTGCACTATCTTTTGAACAGACAACAGAATCTTTAAGCAGTTGCCATCCCTTTACCACGATATCACCTATCAACCTTGTTAAGAACAGCATCGTTTGTAGGAATTGTTCGATCCAGCAAAGTTGGCTCGCTAAGAAAGTCAGCCCCCTCCTCTTTAGATAAATAATAAAGTAACTCTAAGAACTTACTTGAGTCAGTTTCCTGTCTTGCCCTGTCAGATTGCCCTGAGTTTTCATTACTTCTCAGTTCCGTGTTTTCTGAGATGAAAGAAAGGAACGCATTGAAGTTCAAACCTTACAAAAGTTAAAAGTTTACAAAAAACGGTTCGCGTAATAAATTTATGATCACACTGAGTTCACTGCAATATGAAGCAATCGCAGGGTAAATTCCTTACATTAAAAAATAATTAAGACTTTACAGGTGTAGGGCCCTCGCTTTTAGAAACCGGTTTGACATCTCCATCTCGGTGAATTGTGCGGCATCGTTCCAAAATTACAATGACATGTAATGATGCAGCTTTCTTTTAATACCAATTGATTTTCGTGATCGTCATAACACTTACCACGTTCCAAAATTATGTTTGCAAGGTGCTGATGAACTTCCTGGAGTACTTTCTTGAAGATTTCATAGGCTTTTGTACCCTTTGTTGGTAAAATTTCTAGCAATTGCCCATTTTTTTCCGATCGTGTTGGCTTCGCTTTTATTTTGTCTTCTTCAGTCGTGGTAAAGACGTTCTCAGCTGCCATTTTTAGTAAAACTTCTTCTGCATCCATATCTTTTACAAGGCAATATTTTACTCTGTTCAGAATCTTTCTACACTCGTCGCTCAGTGGTTTGTCATGAGTTGTATCACTTGCCCTACCAGTTGGCATGGTTCTCGTTTCCTTTTCAACTAGACAATTGAATGAGAAATAATCATGAAATGTGTCATTAGAAATGTACGATAAACAGTAGTTTGTATCTTTATAGAATTTGGTTCTCATTATGATTAAACAACTGTTTGAAACGAAGGATAATCACATTAAAACAAGTAACATTTGTGTTAGACTGGACGGTAGTCATTGTCTATGAAATAAGGAAGGTTGTCATGCATTATTTATTTAACAGATCACCAGAAAATACCTTCACATTACGTTTTTTCAATTCGTTGATTCATCGGGGAAAGTGAAAGAACGGAAAGGGAAAGGACAGCCAAGAAAACAAAAATATGCAATTGCAAAGGAACAATAAAGAGCTTAGGGCTGCCGTGAAATACATGCTTTTCAACTTTTACCATTAATAGACAGCCTTTTGCAAATAAACACATGAAAAGCGGCAAACAAAACGAATTATGGCCAAACTTCTTGCAGAAGGCGATACTCTTACCTATTGAGAAATCATTTGATCAAAGAGGGATTTGAAGGATATTTTGGAAAAGACTTTCGATGAGGGTCTCAACTGTTCATTAGGATGAAGAGAAAATAACCTACTGCTAGATTTTATTTTACCATACCCCTTGAAGCTCGGTTAAAAATCAAAAGCCTTCATAAATTCAAGAAAAGAAACTTACCTTTGTTTGGGTTGATTAGCTAAGGCTTTATATGAATTTAATTTACCCTTCTAGACTTTTCCACGCACTATTTATACCCCAGCCAGTTGTGACGGAAATATCTCTCTGCCCGGAGGAAACTGCACAATAGATGTAGGTCACCGAAGCCAATATATTTTTTAAGCTATACAAATCAATTACCTGCATGCAAAACGGGACCGTTTACATAATAATTGTTGTTTTTAATTTCAGAAAATACCTTTATTCTAAATTTGATTATAGCAGAAGCTGAAAATTTTTCATTAAGAAGAGACTTGAGTCTCTTAGCGTCACGGCCTGTTCACCAATGCTGAAATCAATTCACAGTTTTATTGACAGAAACGAACAAACTAACAAACAAACCCTGTGCAGCAATTTTAAAACTTTTAAAAGATAAGATGCTCAAAGAATGTATAGAAATATACATGACCCAGACTCGACCAGGTTCAACTGTGCAAGGGTTTTCACTGATATATCATTGCCAAATTATCCGAGCAGTAGTATAAACAATGCTTAATTCATGAGGTTGATTTTCAATAATTGAAGGATCCGAGACGCTAACATGCCCCATATAGATCAGAAAAGACACTACGCCTTCATCACTTACAAAGCAAGACCAAGTTTGTTCAAGATTTTTCTTATTCTTTTTTCTAGAGGAAAGTTTCTAAACGACAACTTCCACTAAAAATATAAATAGTAACGTGCAATACGAGCTAGCGATAACTGCGCAACGAATTATATCTCGCTTCATGCTTTCATGAATACCCTTCGGTGCTTTTAACGTCAAACCCTGTCTCAATTCTGCATAATTAGTTTTTCAGTGAGAATGATTTCAAACAAGTTATCCCCACAAAACCAAATTAAAAGTACTAATAACGTGGCAGAATCAGTTGGAATCCAAGCTAAATCTACTGTAAACAATACCAAATCTAAGCTGCCATTCGCAACGAATACAATTTTCAAATCGGTCTGACAAATGCCACACCATGAAAAACCCAAGGAGATTGATTGTTGGTTGACGAAGAGTGAATTATTTACAAAATAAACACTAGTCCATAAGGAGCGATCGTTCGTTCTCTATCATGTAAAAGCTGTATTTGTTTATGTCTCTTAATTTGGAGCCATTGGGAATGCGGAACCGAAGGCTCCTTGTAAGTCTCGTCACTCTGTCATATGTGCGAATAAAGACTAGTTCTGCCATCGCTGAGCACTAGAAGCGATAGATTGGTTAAAACGCGACTAAAGAATAAAACTAAAAGATTAAAACCGACATAAGAGTACAAAGAAGCTAAAGGTATTACTTGACTAGGTCGACGGTACATGTAAAACGTAAAGGTCCGTGGGTTGATATTGCAGCAGTAAGTAACTGACCACTCTGTCACAACTACTAGCACTCGACGGTGTTCATCTTTCAACAAAACACATTTTCGAAAGACAGCTCATCCCAAGTAAGGGCAACGTAGCTGATTTCTTTGCAAACACCAGAACAAAACCGGCACTATGATGACAAGCGTACCGCTCTGAATGTCCGAGTTACAATATATTAAGATACCTACATTTGAAGCTGATCCGTGATAAACAAGTGAGCTGGTCTGAATCGTAGGTTTCAGTTGATTCTTCTTTAAGGTAGATATTCTTTGCCTTCCTTATTCTCCCAACTTTCCTATAAAACGTTCTTTCAAACAGAGAAACGAACTGATCTCACCAACGTGAACTATCCGTCTGATATGTATTACGACAACACATTCCGCAGTTTCCACGAGACCGCGTGAATAACCTTTAATCAGCAACGCAGCCAATGAAGATGATAGCAAATCAAATAGCGGATCAAATATCAGATCAGTGCACGAAAAAAACTTCTTGTTACGTCACTTGGAATACTCCCCTCAATCATTCCTATATGTCACACATTCCTTGAGCTGTTCTTGAGGAAAACAATAAAGTACGAGGCGATCTCATGTAATTGTCCATGAAATTATAGATTCTATATTTTTAAAGCCCGCACTAAAAAACAGTTGAATTTACATTGATGATTGAAACACTGTGTTCCGTAAATTGATGGATGGTTCTGGAATTGCTTGTGGGGTTTGCCATGCACTGATGAAGAACTTTAAATAGTGACTTCATAAAAATCGCGGAGTCTAATCTTTAAAGGACGCTGATGGGAATGTTGATGGGAAGGGGGGGTTTGGTACGACTATGGGTCAGGACTTATACATATATAGGAAACCAATTCTTTAGAAATTTATGTTAATAACATGCCATCCAACATATTTTCAACACTTTGTTAACCCTTTAATTGCCAAGATCTCATCAGCAATTCTCCTTACTGTCTGCTACACAGTTCTTGTTATGTTAGTTTAGAGAATTTGATATTGGATCAACTTATAATCCCCCAATTTATATTTTTCTTTATTCTCATCACTTTTCTGCTTGATATTGTACTGATATTGTAAGGAGAAATTCTGTTGTGGTCACTCATGGGAGTTAAAGGGTTAAGTTTAAATTATCGGTAGTAACTCTACCTGGTTAAACCCTACACGAAAATGAGGGTGATCATCGTCGCTATGAACACCACAAAGGAGGACATAGCATCGGCATGCATTGCAGGCCAAGTCGAACCATTTTATAAACGCGTCTTTCAGGTGACTTTTCAAATTCTAGCACATTAAGGAGAGATTTCTTCGACACAATAGCGATCTTTGAGGGACATTGTCCGCTTTTTTCTGATTTAGGCATTACATTAATACATTTTATTGATTCGAATCAGTTAAGTTTGAACACAAACTACTTAAGCGGTATTGAAAATTAAGTCTGAAAAAAATATTATGGTTTATAAGAGAGTTGAACCCATGACCTATGAGATATTTTTTCAAGCTTTTTTTTTTTCACTCCTAAGATCTGATTGTTAATTCTCCCCGGTAGCTGCTTTTACATTTCCTTGTAATTTAGTTACATGAATTTGGTGTTAGATCAGGAAAAACAACTTTTACCTGACATGTCTGGGTATTCTTATTACCTTTTTGATTGATGGCTTATGGATGTTAAAAGGGAGAAGTTACATGTGAATCACTTCTGGGCGTTAAGCAGTGTTCATTACTGCGAAGGTTACTCTCATATTTATTTATTAATCCGCAGATCAAAAACGATGTTCATATATTAACACTCGTTTAAACCAAAACACATTTGCTACATATGCAAAAATAATTTTTTTTTCTTTTTTGAGGTATGATAAACTCATGAGGATTTAAAATGTTTTGATTTTTTCAACTCAGGAAATGAGGAGTTAAAATCTGGTAAGAGAAAAGAGGTGCAAACTTTGACGCATGTCAAACTGGCCTCACTTGAGCTTCGTATCGATCGCGTTAGGCGTGAGCCATTTGCGGAAGACGAAAAAAACTTTTAAAAAATCACAAAAGTGTTCTTTATAACCAAAACATAATCTGGTCAACATTAAAGATCGTTGCTGTGAAAGTCAAGCTTAAAGAAAAAATAATGTGAAAGTTTGATTCGTTCGATTTTATTGCTTCGCTTTCCGTTAGTATTTTTACTCAGTCACGTTACTCAGTCAGTCACGTTACTCAGTCAGTCACGTTACTCAGTCAGTTACTCAGTCATATCGTGGTAGATTTTAGTATATGATAATAACTGGTAAAATAAAAATGCCTAAAGTGGGTCTCAACAATTTCTCTTCACCATATTGTGTGCGCAGGATAACATAGACTGACTGACAGGCATGTGGACAAAATCTGCAGATGAAGCTACGAAACCAAATGATCCACCGAATACAGTCAATGACTACAATCCTTCTACCGGTTATTAAGTCGGGCCAGACGGGAAACTTATTTGGCTGTCAGTCATGACGTTCTTCTCTACCTCGGCCCTCCCTCTAAGTCGACAAGTATGTAATATTTCCTATTTCACTGAGTGTTTTTATAACCACTAATCCACGTAATTTCGATGAGTGTTTTTATAATTACCAATCACTTTCCAAATATTCCTGTAGCTCGTAATCGATTTAACTAGTGCTTTTCCTGTTCTTTCTCTCATTTTGACTCTCTAACTGAGAAAAAAAAATCTTATTCAAGGTCAGCTGAAAAACCAGGCAAGTAAAACAAGAGCGTGCACAGGGTTATAACTGTCACTGTTAGATTGACAGGCTTGCGTACTCCACTTGCTCATTTGTGTATTAGATTTGACTTCTCGAATCATTTTTACTGGAAAGTGTGACTTATCGCGCGTTGATAAGGAAAATAAAAAAACTTAAAACGTACCAGTTTTAAAATGACACCAGCATCCCATTCCAGTGCTTAATTCAGCAAAATAAATTTACTACGATCACGTTTACAATTAAATCCTTGTCTAAGACCAAAGTTCGTTAACTCATATGATATCGCTCTAATAAAAAAAATCATCCTAATATTTTGCCTAATCTTTTCAGCCGTCCTCAAAGATCCATACGGTAAAAGAGAAAAACACGGCTACAAACATGGACGTAAAGAAAAGCAATGGAAAGCAACAGGATCTTGTTAAGAGGTATTAAGGGAAACAAGGGTAATGTGGTCATAAGTTGTAACCGGTGTGCATTACCGTTGCTTGTTGACAATAATTATTTCTCTCTATCCCGGTCAAACCTAATATCTCATTATCAATTCTTAAGAAAATAAAGAAAATATTTGCTCGCGAATAGGATTTTTATGCTATTTTTCCCCGATTATTAATGTTCTATTATTGTGATAATTGCCGATATATGTTAGTCACGTGTAGAGAGCGTTGCATGAAAATGCAAGATGCGTGACAGGCCTGGTTAAGGGGTGCGAGTATTGCAATGTATTGACCCCCTACCTTTTGTGGAGTCTAATACTCGTGACAGAATTCACAGAGTCATTCACTTCAGATTTCTTCGCAAGTGACACGTTTGTTTGTACCCCACCTCCTCCCCTTATTCCAGCCACATGTCTTTGTTTTAGCTCAAGTTAATAGTTGATTTTTTTTTTTCAGCCCTCACCTTTACTGAGCAAGCTATTTTTCCCAGATTCAAATATTTTGGGTAATAACTGATTCAGTTTTGATTACTGATTAAACCGGCTTTGGGCCTTTGCCCTCAGCCATTTTTACTCCAGATCAATGTGTTTGTGTGATTTTTATGTGCCCAGTAAACGAGCCCGGGAGATGCAGCCCAGTATTTTAGTTACTTAGCAAGCTGGATAAGGGGAAAAAACATAAATGACTTCCTTTCTTGCCCACCGTTGGAGCGTGACAACCACACAAAAAAAGATCTGCTGTTTTCTTGGATGTAAAAAGGTTTCATGTTCCTTGTGTTAGCATTATTTTCTTTTAAAATGTAAAAAAAGTGTTTAAAAATCTTCTTCGTTGGTTTCCCACTAAAATTAACAGCAATGACAACCTTTCATCTTGCCAACAGCTGAGCTTAGTTTGTTTGTAACGGTACATAAAGCAAAGCGAACAATACAAACTTTGTACTTAGAACAAGAAAGATGGAAAGTTTGAGCTCGGTAAAGAAATAAAGATATTTTTCGTCTTATCACAAGCGTGGAACAAAGAAAAAAATTTTGAGTCCCCATGAGTTATCGAACCTCAGATCTTCGGCTTCCGCGCATTTTTCCCTCCGCCCCCAAAATCGCAGACCGCCAGCAACGCAGGTTATGTGGAGTACGTCGTGCTCACTGAATTCCTAGTGAAAACCCTGAGGAAAAGAGGCGTGATTTGTAGTGAATCTTTCCTTTTTTATCACAACTTTCGAAAGGATCGAAGATCTTCTTCATTTTCGTTTATATTCTGTAAGTAATATACTTTACAAACAGCGGACCATTCTCACAATTAAGAAGCTGACAAACACAAGTAACAAATGAAGCTTGGTTGTAAATAATACTACTACTACTACTACTACTACTACTACTACTACTACTACTAATAATAATAATAAGAAGAATAATAAGGATTTCTATAGCGTCATATCCGCATGCTCATGGCTCTTTACAACTAAATATTCAAGACCGAAAATTTTATAGATTAAAAAAATACGTCAATAATAAAACACAAATATTTAAAAGCACAAGTTAAAAATTCGTATCTAAAAATTAAGATTGAAATTAAAATTAAA
>NC_089321.1:4634815-4687908 GCF_036669915.1 Pocillopora verrucosa
AGATCATTTTCCTTAATAGCTAAGTTAAAAATAAGCTCTAATGTCGCATCTCTTTTGTTATTAAAATACCAAAGAATATGACACCACTTCTAAAAGCAAGTTCTACATTAAATTAGCAATTCAAAAACCTTGGATATGGTGAAGGAAATGAAAGATGAAGTTGTTTCTTTGTCATGGGAAAATGAAGCTTTTTGTATGAAAATTAGCGCAGAAAAAAACCCGCTTTTATACTTTCAACTGTTGACGTCGTTTGAGAGTTATTAGTGTCTAAACTGGTCTTTTTGTCCAAATTGTCTTGCTATTTTGAATAATGGTTATGGCTTTAATTGAAAAAAACTACAGGACAAGGAACATTTTGTAATATATATTAATTAATGTCAAGCAGGCTCGGAAACGTAGGTCTTTAATTAAAAGGGAATTATCATTCACGACTTCAGGGACAAAGAATTTGGGGCAGCAGCTTGAACGAAAGAAGAAAGTTTTTCCTTCGAGGAATATGGGTGGATGTTTTCCATGGATGAGTGTATTTGCTCGGTTTGTAGACTATCGCGTTGTTACCACCACATTGTTTGTTATATCTTCAGTGGGTAAGTTGTTTTTTATTCTCAGGTGTTCAAGTTTATAATTTTTATCAGGCATCGTGTGTATTTGGGCTGCGAAACTGTTTTTGAACGGGAAATAACTTCAAGCGGCGTTATATTTTGAGAACCTTCTTACCTGATGTTAAAAGGTTTTTAAACATCAGACACTGCCAATTTGGGGCTCGTTTTTTAGATTAAGCCTTTTTACTGATTCAAATAATATCCAGTCTTGCTACCGAAATAATTCCCTAATAATCTTTAAGATTAGCATTATAGGGATCTACTGCACACCTCAGTAGAGCAAGAAGGAAAAATAAACGGACAAAGTTTTGATAAACGAATTCGAGTTCCTCTAACTCTAGATGATAGATGGAAGATAACGGAAGAGGGCTCTTACTTGCCATGTTGGGGAGCCTTCGTTTCATTTCTGCTACATGATGTTGCGTTATTTTCTAGCAAAATAGTAATCCTGAAAACTTGAATAATTTTGAATACGACAGTACTTTTAATTTGCAATTTCTTTAAAATTCATTTTGATTACAGACTGTGGGCAGACGAGTTGGAGACAAACAATTTATTAAAACAAATAAAAGGCTTTTTGACTCTACTCTTACGGATGCCAAAGAGCCCGACCATACATTGAGAAAATTTGCTAATAATGCAAAAAGCAGACTGAGGTAGACAGCTGTTGTCGTGAGCAGTTGTCTTTGTTAGGTTTAGATATGTCATTATCAATCGCAAACGAGCCTGCAAAGCCAGAAATGATACAACTTGACAATAGCACTGCTGTGATGGAACATCAACTTTTTTTTTGTCTACTCGTAATTATTTTTTGTAAGAATACATTTTACATTTTTTTAGTTTCTCGATTTCAATATGGGAAAATTAAAACGATGGCACTAATTAATCAACATCACTTTCATGTTCCAAAATAATCTCAGTCGTCTACACTACGTACACTTTCTACATTATCAACATAATGGTAGGACAAATAGTTAGAAAATAAACTTGTTTCTGAATGTCTTATTAGAATCTCGTGTATATCAAGAAAAATTTTTACTCCGTTTCCAAGAAAGAAACAACAATCATGTTCGCCGAGCGATAAAACAATCAAACGACCGCGAGGGAGCTTAGCTAATGCAATAGCAGTGGCCGATCTAGATTACGGGTAAGGAGGGTGTGAACGCCCCCCTTCCCCACTTTTTGAAGGTTAGACCGCTGTTGCTTCGTCCCTGGCTTTAAAAAAACCTCATACTTGTCTCTCATTCGTGCAAAAAGTCGATGACGTGAGTGAAAGCGGTCGTGGATCGTTCGAGAAGTAATTTCCCCCCCTCCCCCCCACCCCTTTCCCACTCAGGCAAATTTATTGATCCACCATTGAATTATGTACGTATCTTTTAACCAAGAAGGATTCAATATTTCACGTGTTTTCAAGAGAAGTCACTTAAGCTGAGTCTATGTTTCTAGCACTATTGTCTCAGTGCTGAAAGGATACAAGGAAAATTTGACAGAATTACAAAAAACAAATAACTAAAAATCTAATGGGAATTCTGAAGATTGCACGAAAGACGTTTCTACATAGGTGTCCTAATATATGATGATTTAAGTAGCTTTAGCTCATAAAACGGAAAAGACCTCTCAAAAAACCCTAAGTACTGACTCTAAGAAATTCCTCCTCCGTAAAGAAAGAGGGTCTACGTGACTAAAGTCATAGTTCAATTTTTCCCCATTTTTGAGCTGAAAGTTAAAAGTTCTCGCTTCTTTGGATCTTATCAAGAAATTTCCTCTTTTTTTCGGCATATTCTTTCAGGGGATATTTTTCGGATTTAAAAAACAGTGATGTTGAAGAAGATGACAGTTATCTTCAAGTTACATCTATGCTAATACCGTAACTTTATCGATCTCAAAGCAATATGCAACCATTGTTTTCAAGTAAATCGTTCACTGCTGATATTACTTTTGATCATGTTTTTCAAGTTTTTGATAGTTACATTTATTTTCTTGGTATTATTTTAATTTCACGCTTGAAAGGTTCATAATATGTTGTTAATCATGTGCTAAAATCTTGGGTTTAAATGTGGCATTCTATTTTCTACTCATCTAGGGTTGTGCCAAATTATAAAATAGCATTCTCTTCACGCACGGCTGTACCTACATACATATAAGGATGCACTTGCTCCAAAATTCTTGACTAGTCAAGCCGCGAGTTCGTATTCCTAAACTTTCCGACATTGTATCAAAGAGACAAGCGAAGAAATTTCCGCCAGTACACCCGAGTCTTTTAATGGTATTACTTTGCGTTAAAATAACAATATCTTGAATGATCAAAACCGTTCTTTTCTTTTTTTTTTAATGAAGCTCAGACCTCTTTTACAAATTAGGTTTTTTGATTTTTTGTGCCTTTATTTTACTAAATAAGCGAATTTTCCTCGACAACTTGCCAAAAGAAGCGATTTTTCGTTGAAAGTTTGACATAAGTCAGATAAATGGTACTCACTCAAAAAAAAAGTCATCGAGTCGCCTATGTTAGTAAAGAACTGGTTCATTCTACTAGCCGCGCGTATATCGAGGTATGAATGCACCTAGGAGGTTTGTTGAACACTCGAGACGCTAGGGTTGGTTGTGGGTGCGCCTCGAGCGGGTGACCGCTTAATGCAGGTTTGATCGAAGGTTTCATTTATACCATGATACTCTTTCATGGGTGAACTCAGAGGCCTATTCAGCTTGATTGTTTTTTAATAGAAAGGCAACTCTGGAGTTCAGAGTTCTTACGGTGACGCAAAACCCGATTACACTAATTGCTACATGCGCTGAAACATAAAACTTACAGTTTGTGGTGAGAATAAAAAACATTGGAACAGCTGGGCTCCCACCACTTCGCACATTAGCATTTTAAAAAATTATATTTTTCGCATGATCCATTAAAGGCAATTTACGTTCTTAACATGACGTAAAGTTTCCTGGGTATGCTTTTTGATTGTTGTTTATCGGGAATATTGTTCTTGATGTAATTTATACGAATCAGCAGTTCTTTATTTATTATATATTTTGTTTTCCAAATAAAAATATGCTTTCAAATAAGTTTTCAGGTTCAAGAGATTGAATCAGACAAATGGTTCTTAGATTTCTACGTATCAGCAATTTTATTTTTTTAACTATCTCATAACATATTCTGACATATCCTGAAATGTGTGACAAGGCCTTTGGCTAAATGACTGTTCCATTCGATGTTTATTTCTGTCTGTATACATTGCTGACAAAGCTTATTTGTAAGAAAACGACCTGATTCCGGATATTTGCTGGGAATGTGATTTTTCTCTTGGAAAATGACGAGTAAATACAATGGCGCGTTAGACAAAGTTAAAATGGATGTGACTTCCCGTCGTGGCTTTAATGGCCATGTGGAAATGAATAGATATTTAGGTCGTTCCCCACCAATAATAGTCGTTGACGGGTTCTTTTGAAACTTTCCTTGAATGTACCCAAAGAGTCCTGCTTCGAAAAATTCATTAAAGGAAAAAGTTGTTCGCATAGGAGTTATGATGGGTCAACCTTGCCCAATTCATTTTTGCGCCATGTGTTATTTCATCGGTTTACAGTACATCCTGCGCAAGTTGGAAGCAAGGGTTTTAAAAATGATACTTGAATGAAATACTCGAAAGGGAAAAGTCATAAACGTATAGAAAAACGTAATACATAACATAAGAGAAAATTGCATCGCAGTTTTGAAGAACGCTTTAACTGCTATATTCTTGTTTTCAACGGATCAATTTGCTTTTAATTTTTCCCTTCTTCAAAATTGTGCAATAAAAGATATAGTCACTTAAAGAGTAAAAGACCAAAGTGTCTGTTAAATCCTTTCATTGATTGAGGGAATACAAGAACTCAATATGTGATTAGGAAGCACGCGTGCCTATTCGAAAAGAACCATGGTTGGATATTATGCACAGTAAAGGAAGCGCAACACCATACTGAGGAATTGATAGAAGCATTCATCTCATTATTCAGCTTAAATATTATTATAAAGTCTTTTTTTAAGGAATGACGCCTAACGACGACTAGAAAGATTGAGCATCATTAATCATGCGCCTCAGAATCTGTTATCATGGTATTGAACATAATTTGAAACAAATCTGAGAATGTCTAATTATTTGTATTTTTAGATTTTCAACACAATCAGCGGTAAATTTTATTTACTATCTACGGCCTATTCGCTAAAAGTTTCGGATGAAAGATTTTGGTTCGCATTTTTCAAAACAACTCTTTTAACATCCAGTTACTTCTCCATCCAGGCATAATATTTCCATTTATGTTCAAAACTATGTTTCTCTCCCCAGTTTGATTTTGCCCAGTTTGATTGTCACGTCGCGATTATAAATCTCTCAGCCTCTAGTGGATTCCATTCCATTGCGCTGAGTGTTATGCGCTATCGTAATTGGTTGATGTTTAGCTTGTTTCATTCAACTTTCGTTCGTGAAATAGATGCTAAAAATCGTTGAATCCAACATTGAAGCCGGCCATGAGGAGGGAATAAAAACATAATGACCAGGTGATCTTTCTGCAGAAGCATTTAGAATATAACCTGTCAGTGTTTCTGTTGAGGTTGAAAAAGGAGTTTGTGTCACATCCACCAAAAGATAGGTACCTTCTCATACTCTAAAGAGATTCCCTCGCCCTTCCCCTCCCAGCTAAGCAAAATTTTCGGCAATGAGCCAAAAAATCCTTGAAATTGTGCTTAGTCATAACCAGTATTTGCTTAAAAGAAAAAAGCGAGTTTAGTAAACAAATTTTACGAAAAGATCAGCATTCATAAAGGTGATCGACCAATTTACGAAATTGCAATTCAGGGTTCACTTTTAACAGATTGTTCACCCCTCAGAACTTGGGGAATCTCTACCGTGTCGAATAATCTGACTGTAAATTGCTTTTTTTTTCTGCTTACTTTCCGACGTTTTCAAACGTGTATCTATGAATTTTCAGTTTTGTTCTTCTATTTCCAAAGATTTCTTTGAATGAAAATCATTTACCCTCTGACCATATAAAAAGGGAAGAAATTTTTTAAGGCGACTGCTTTCTTTGCTACTGACAATGTAAGTACCTGATTGTCTATGTTTGTGCGATATGTCCATGTCTACGTATGATCCTCGGCTAAATCTTTAAGTGTCGCTAGATCGCAATGGTTCTGATCCAACAAAATTGTTCCCTCTCTTGTTTGATAAAAATATACTAGCATGGACTTGCGCACTTTGCTCTACCAAAAACTTGGCATTCATGGGTCTCAAGGCTCAAAGGCATATCATCTCAGTCTAGTTTTTTGAACTGTAAACGATCTATTACTTTTGATGTAACAGTACGCATTTCAGCCTACATCTCAGATATACAGGCAGGTTCAATAACAAAATACTGAGGCATCCGGGTGATAAGATAAAACAAATCATCAATGAGGTAGCTGTTTTCGGTAGAGGTTTCAAAGATAAAAAAAAATCCTTGCTTAGGGTTAGGGTTAGGGAAGTGGTAAAATGACAGTTTCGTACAGGGTTGGTTTATTCATTGTCTCGTGCGGTGTGAATGTTTATTTTTTGATCAGAAAGGACTTAAAGCTAGATATATCGGATCAATCTCTTCATGAATAAATATTTACATCGGTTTTCCTTTCGGCACCATAAAAGAGCGATTACCTACTCTTGGTTTTCATCCTGCCGCCTAACTCCTTATTAAGAAAGAAAAACACCCACAGAATGAAGCGACATAATTATCAGTCCCAAATAAAAGTAAATCTCTTTTTTTCTTTTCAGTCGAGGCCTCGTGCTGCTTTGAGGGCAGAATCTTTAAAATTCCTAAATTATAATTTTGGGGAAATATTGAGAAAAGGAATACCTAAATTAACAAAAGTTTAATATGGAACAAACACATCGGACATCAACTTAAAATAATTGCTTTCAGCGTATTCTGTGCTCTTCGTTATACTGCGACAGACGCGGAGCTCTATTCGTGAGCATCACGTCCGTATTTAGTTTAAAAGTAACGCGTTTATCAGATTATAATTAATACATATTAGCATATAGATGGGAAGAAAGCGTGGTAGGCTTTTTTGAACATTTTTAGCTGCAGTAAATTGGTCGTTATAACAGCATGAAAGCCACGCGAAGATGAATCAGTGGCTAGCCTGGCAAAACCATCTACAACAAAATCCTGAGAAGACATTACTGAAAATTGAATTCGTGAAAAAACTGCTGGAAGAGTAAGGATAACTTGTGGTTCGCAGCTGTTATGGACAACAATAAGAGTCGCTATCTCAGAACACACTTAGAAAGCTTTCTTCTCTACTCTTTTTTACTTTTGATGAATCGAGGTATGTTTAGCGGAGCGTTCTATTAACCCGACGTACACCATACATCTATAATTCTTCCTCATTTGATTGAAGGAACAGGAAAATTTTTTTTCCATTAGAGATTTTTTTGCCATCTGCCGTTCAGAAACGCGTTTGATGTAGGAAAATATGTGTAAGTTTTTTTCAATCAAGACTAACTTTAAAAGGTTCTTCGTGCCGTTAGAGGCTTCGTAACTGTAAAAATATTTAAACACATAAAGCCCAACTGAATTATCTTGATGGGGTCAGCAAGAAAGACTTTATTAAATCCAGTGGGGTCGTATAGTAAGTTGTTTTTATGCTATGCTGTGTTTTTCTCCAACAGAACACTTATATTCATTCTTACGATCAGAGCCAGGTCGATCACAAACTACCACTGAACAGTAATAATTTCCCCTGACGTTGCAATTATTCAAAATTTTCGTCGGTTCCCCAGAAATGTACCTTATGTGAGTTTCTCATGAGGTGTTTAACTTGCATCCCCACATACTAACCAATCTGCATAAACAAACACCAGGACGTTTTAATACATTTTTTTTCCATCAATATAAGTAATGGATCTCACACTTTCAGAAATTTCTACAATACGGAAGTAAAAAAAATTTTTAAAAAATGGGATAATGGTCTTTACTGTCGGAAACCAGAAACTTGCTTCCGTATCATTTCGTATCTTATGTTTTTTAATAAGGGAAGGACGCATCTATTCAGGTTGCGTCAAAAAAATACAAAAACGCGTTTTGTCGTTGATGTCATGGACTAAAAGAAATAAATCATCAAAGGACTCGAAAAAAACTGCGAAATTGCGTGTAAAGATCAGAAGAATCAACGTTATGAGTTGATCTCTGCTGGATGTTTACGAGAAAATTTTGCAATATTGGGAATTCTTCTACTTTTCCCATAACAGGTGTCTCATCTGCAGTAAACTCAAACTGCGAAATAAAGTCTTCTTGCGGAGCCGACTGCCAATATGCTAATCGAACTACAGTGGATCCAGGCTCTTACATAACATTTGACTGCACGGTTTCCTCAGAAGCGGCAGAAAACATAACCTGGGAACAAGCAAAGAAGCTGGCTGGAAAAGGAGATGGCACATCAGATCTAGCTTTACAGGAGAGTTCCCAAAATATTTCATGCAAGTGTACCAAGATATTCTTCACACGTAGGTATCAGTCTCATTATGGTTGTAGAGGCGTATACTGTAGCGAAGGGCGTGGGTCAAGTTACGTGATTATTCAAACTGTTTTGTTGTCAGAACAAATATAAAAAGCACACTGGTACAAAGTTGACGAAATTTTCCCCGATAAATGGTTAATGCTAAAAACTAGCCTTATCACCAAACGTTTCATTTGCCCACCGACACAGCTCATCAGTTTCCCTAGAGACCAATAATCTCAGACATAACAAGGGATGTTATTGTCTTCGTTTCTTCAGGCAAACTTAAGATAGACGAGCATACGGAATCTCCCTATATAATCCAACAAGGGGAACGACCTTATTTGAAGTGTATTTTCTCGGGATGGCCACTCCCGCCCGTAGCTAATTGGTTCAGGGAAGAGAAGCTAATCACTAACGAGTCAAAAGCAGTTTATCAGTTGGACAGGATCTTAGGGAAGGAAGGAAATAAAACTCTCCACAGCAGTCTCAATTTTCAAGTTGCACGCGAGGACCAGGCAGGATTCTATAAGTGCAATGCTACAAACAGCATTCCAGGCTGGTCAAGCAGTAAATCTAAAATGATACAGACGATATACCAGTGTAAGTATAGGGTTAAAATCCATTCCGTTTTGAAATGTAGTATAGGATTTCTCAGTTTAAGAGTTACTCAGGTTTTCTCCACTCGTTACGCTCAATTTCGATTGCTCGAAGTAAGCCGAACTTTATCCCAGTTTGGTGTGGCAAATTTTGATCTGAATTTCCTGAAATTGGAGTAATTAAGTATTATTAATTGAGTTGATAACGTAAATTGGCTACCATAAATGAAAGAATTTTAAAGCTGAGTCAGAGCGATGACAAAGGGTTAACACCTTGAAACGTCAGCTTTAAAACTCTTTTATGGTGGCCAATTTACGTTATCAACTCAATTGATAATACTTAATTACCCTGTTATGCTCTCTCACCGACCCAGCTCCACAGTTTCTTTAGAAACCAACTCCCTATGTTACCTGAAATTAGTTTCTCTCTGATCTGCTTGCAGCTAGTTCTTCCTATTGGTTCACGCTTGCTGTAAGTAAGGTCCTTTATTTGAACACAATGAGAATGAAAGCATTACATGCTTGAGGGGTCGTGTGTAACTAGCTAATTGCTGAGTAACCTCCCTGTAAAAGTGGATAAAATATATATGATGAATAATGAAAAACAAATATAGGACAAGACAAATGTACTTTTGTAATTTAAGATAATTTAAAATTCCGGATCTGACATCTTCTTCGCTACTGACTGTGCGGTTAAGCTGGTAAATCTGATTTCCCTAAAAGTGGGATCAGATTTCACTTTTCTATAAAATAGCTTAAACTACAAGAGTCGTTGAAATTATCTGAGCCAAAATTCCAAACAAAGCGCCTTTATAACGAATAATTTACAGGATCTGTTATAGACGCGCCTCTATAATTGTTGGTTGTAAAGCTTTAGTTTGGTAGCCTACGATTACCTTTCACGTACCACATGAGCGAGGGTGGACCTGTAATAGATTGTCTCCAAGTGGACAAACACCGTTTAGAATTTCTTTTCTAGAAGTCCTGACGCTTCTGCCTCGATACAATCCACATCGATACAACCAACTCAACAGTAGGGAATCTTTTCCTTCATAGGTCCACATGCACAAGACCCAATTGTCGAACACTTGGAAGTTCTCGCGCGCAAATCTTTTAATACAACGTTGATCTGCTTGGTTTATGAATCCGAGGAAGGTTGTCCAGATGACTTACGATGGTACGCCAATGGGCGGCCTCTGAGAAATAGTGGAAAGTACGAAATATTAGAGAAGAAAACTCAATCCAAGTGCAAGAGAGAATTTAGATTGACCATTTTTAACGTTACGAAAAATGATGAAGGAAATTACAGCTGTCACTGGATATGCGAATACTTTGAGGATAAGATAGCTACCATTAAGTTGAAAGTATCTGTTGAGTCTATCACTGGTAAGAGTTTTCATGTTAGTCTATTATCATCAGTCTCCTAAGACTCGTTAACTTTCTTTAAGTTTCGCCTCCATCTTTATTGTTGTTTTCATATGGGTAATCTTTCGATCTAAATGCTTTCGGGAAAAACGTTTTTCTCAAATTTCTCAATTTTACATCTTGAGTACGAAGCTTATCTTTATGTCAGTGAGTGTTTTATGTCAGTTTTTCTTCTTTGGAAAATGTGTAGCTGCTGTTACCATCAAAATTTACCGCTACGATTCTCATATTGATCGCAATGAAAGATTAAAAATGGCTTTTCCGTTTTAAAACATTTGCTTAGTTAAATGGGCAAATATAGGTATTGTGGAACTGATGAAGTCACTAACCCAGTTATGTAAAACCAACCTCTAAAACAAGTAAATAAAGAGGTTAGTTTCGCTCAGTGTGGTGCAGAAACCGTTGAAACCTGGAAAACCACTCGATAGTTTTTGAAAACCCAAGGTTACGTAGAAACTGCATTTTCTGGGAAGAAATCTTTGATCCCCCTAACCCACCCTACAGAGCAACTTCGCTCTTCTATTAGAATGTACTAAAACGATGAATACCGTTGAAGTCGCGCTATGGTTGTCTACTAAAACTCGGAATATCCTTTGGTAATCACCTATGAGTTACGCGCGCGGGATTTGCACCCGGAAGTATTTTAATCGTTGCGGGAATAAATGAGTTAAAATCATCTTTTTGTGCTATATAATCTCAATTTTTTAGTATTAACATAATAAACAACTATTTACTCCAGTGTTGGTGGCTTGCGAAGGATATTTACCGCGCCGCTTCGTGGATCGGTGAATATCCACCATTAGCCAACTCCATTTCGGTGAGTAGTTGTTAATTATTGTTACTTAGATTAATAAGAATACTTTGGCAGGCCTCAAAGTACGAAGTCTATGAATGGGGCATTACTTTATTCCATGCCTTTGTTTTTTAGCTTCTCAGTCACCTAGAGCGAGTGCATTTTGTGCATGAAAGGGCGGTTTCGATGTCTTTTTTTCGTTGAGCATTTTGTAACTTTCATTCCATTATTCAGACCCACCAACAGTGGTTCACGTTTTGACTGGCCCCTTATATCCACTTTCAGGTCAGTAAATCATAGATATTACATGGTGAATTAGAATAATAAATGATGGCCTAAACATAGGAATAACGATATAAGAAATAATCGGCCATGAATATTAGAACGTTTCGAATTTAAAATTGGGAATGAAATAAATAAGTATCAGTAACTTTCTGTAAATCGATAGTTGCATGCCTCAGTCATTGCGGACACAGGCCATGGGACAGTGTCACTAACACCATCCTTTTTCTGCTATTTTTATCACAAAATTACAAAACTTGATTTAGACTCCATGGTAGATTATCACCTTACAAAGAAATATGTCATTGCTCAACAGTACTCTAAAATCCTAGTTTCAACAGATCATAAAACGTTTTTTAAGTTGTGGTTACTTTGAGTAGACAATCACCTTGCATGTGTATAAAGGTGTACTAGGAAGGATCATGGTTTTTTTAATCAAGCCATTATTTGTTGTATGGTTTTATTAATCTGCAGGACAGCGCAAAAAGTGGCTATTGCCGATCATTATTCTGGCAGCGGTAGGTGGCGTTGCTGTTTTCATGGCAGCCGTGCGGTTCGGAGTGAAAAAGAAGTGGACATCATCTTACGAACTTGAAAAGTGTAAGTTAGGAATATATTAAACCAAAGTTCGTCGAGTGATGAATATTCAGGGTCGTAAGAATCAAATATCAACCAGTTCTACATCCTCTTTAAGGGACTGGTCATTATTTTCTCATTAACCGTCGGGGGGGGGGGGGTGGGGGGAAAGGGTTCAAAGAATTTTTAGTTACGTTGCGATGAAATGTCCCCCCTCTTTATAAAGCTCTGTAACATTCTTATGATCCTTTCCACACCTCATTGACAGTTTCAAGAAATTTAGCACTCAGTTGTCTATATTCCCTTTTTTCAAACTCTGTTCGTGACGACGATCACCCCTCCGTTACTCCAGAAGATCTTGTGATCCCAAACCCCCGCCCACCGCAAGAAAAGCCTCCGACCCACCTTGGTAATAAAGAGTGACGGGTTCCTTTGATTCATTCGTGTAATGTTTTTCCTTATGAAAAAATACATTGACTCTAAAGAACCGGCTAACATCGCCAATCTTGTAAGTTTACTGTGACAAGAACAACTTAAACAAATTTCCAGCGTATACAGTTAAATGTTGGAATGTTATTAATCACTGTAAGTGTGAGAATGCGCCACATCTCAAAAAACTCCTCAAACTGGGTCTGAAAAGTGAAGCTCAACAACGGCAGTTATATTCGTTAAAACTGTGTAAAATTTGCCTGGGTATTGACTCCTGTGGAAACTGTAAAAATCCTTCATATTATTCCCCCAAATAAAATTATGGCCCCCGAACCAGAGCACACCTTCCCCTTATTCTCTGAGCAAAGCTCCGCCGATAATGTCCATGGTTAGATGCTAACTTTAACAGCTGAATAGGTTCTAGGGTCGTTATTTTCTTTTTGCTTATAGGTGGGTTCAATGATGAGGTGTTGAAAAATCAACTTTTTGTCAGCTACAGCTCAAAAGACGTTTCCTGGGTCAATGAGTATCTCATTTCACTGCTTGAGAAACACTCAATAGCCTACAGCATTCATAGCCGGGACTTTGAACTTGGCAAGCCCATCGTTCAAAATATGGCGGACAATGTGTATGGTAGCCGTCAAGTAGTAATTGTTTTATCACAGAATTACCTTGCCAGTAACTTTTGCCGTGAGGAACTACACATGGCTTTTCAGAGGGGGATGGACACGGGAGATTCTTCTGTGATTCTTGTAATGATCAATAACTTGAGGAAGAAGCAACTGCCTGCAGCCTTAAGAGACAAGCGTCTGTTGGAGTTTGAGAAGCACAACAAGAAGCAAGAGTGGGAAGAGAAAATTCTAAGCGAGATTTTAGATTGGAAGACAGACAATGTTTAAAGAAGTTAGTGTGTTAACAAATTTTAAATTCTAGAAACCTTCATTGGGCCGGCTAAATTAGCTTGAAGATTTTTTTTTTCCAATTTTTATTCTGATGCCGGATGGGATCAGTTAACAGCGCGAGAGGTTCATGAATTATCTCTCAGTCCCATGCTCAAATCCTTGAAGTATGAGTGAAATTGTTCAGCCGCCATTAGATTATTCAACGAGAGGAATCGTAATTGAGGGCCAAACTGTTTTGATTAGTTGGCGTCAGAACCCACTGACCTCATCCCAGTCTACATATCTGGGCATCGTCGTCGTTCCACATTTATCCACCGCCATATGACGCGAAGTATTCACTTCCGTAAACTTCCGGTTAGCATTTGCTTACGGTTTTTTACTGCATCATATGAAGTGATTTTCAGCTGATGAATATGCGATTGATTCAAAACTCTTTTGCATAAGTTGATTGAGGTGATTAATTAACAGATAAGAAGTGGCTGTTTATGACACGATCCTTTTAATTGAGAAGTAAAATAACAAGGCAGAGTTACTGGCGTGGGTGTACTTTTTTTTTCGTTCTTTTCTCTCCCTTGAGCCGTTCGGCTTGGTATTTGCACCTACTAACTCCTTGAGGGGCAATGGACGCAAAGGTCCAGAGGAAGACGTCACACGGCGGAGCCAGTGAGAAAGGAAAACGAACAAACCGCTCAACCCTTTCCACTTTGGCATCAGTACACAAGTTCTTCACACTGTTCTCTGTACAGTTCCTACGAGGAATTTGTCAAACAATCAAGTGCTTCTTTAGTTCAAGATCATCCCTTCATTCTCACGAAATTCATGTTTGATTCAGGGGTAACCCTGTTTGGGAGAAATTAGATGCTTATCACTCTAAGGACTCTTCGGGTGTAAATTGTTAAAGTGCAAAAAGTCGCCTTTGGTTTTTAGTTTGCATCTGATTGGTCGAAAGGGTGGTGACGAAATCGAAGCATACCTGGATCATTCTCGACTCTCAAGAATGATCCAAAGTCTTGAAAAGGGACTTAAATTTAAGGAACTCAAACTTTCAATTATAGTTCGTTTAACATGTTTAGAAGAGCTCGTTCATTTGGCGACTATTGGTTGAAACACGAGATCGATGACAGTAAACTTTAACACTTCAATAGACTCCCAAAGCAACATAAGCATTAGCAAAGTCCAGCCACGAGTCCGAATTCATCATATCTTTAAGACATCTGGCTAATTCTACTAATCCTTGTCCGTCCATAGGACTTCCTTCGGAGGTCTTTTTTGACTTTTTAAATCAGTTGCTTCATTTCTGGCCAGCACTCATTGTGGATCCTTAAATATTTTATCACATTTGTATACACCGACTCGCCAAGTTGAAAATTTCGTTATTTAATGATAAGGATTGTTTGTTCGAGTTTTGATTGGAAAATCATCCAATCTTTATCGCACAAACGTACGTAGGTTAGAATGACTGTTATGGCTGCTAGCGTTTGTTTCTTTCCTTTTCGTGACTCGCTTTGTTAAACTTTAGGCGGGGGTAGGATATTGGCAAACCAGTATGCCGACAGTCATATTCATTTAGTTCGATTAAGAATTGCCCTGAATATCCGAGCGTCCTCAACATTGTCCATCATCTGACCTCCGATTTTTACTTGAAAAAATCATTACAAAGAGCGAAAAACTCATCGGATCCTTTAACTATTTCTATTTCTTGTTTCGTATATTAATTGATACAAAAATACGGAGTTCCTCCAAGAAAAACGCACTCCAAATCAATCTGTATTTTGGAGTGCGTCACTCGCTTATTCATTCTTCGTCATGGCCACATGCACCTTTTCGCTCGAGCTCTTGTCCTCTTGTGAAAGTTCTTCAAACAGTGTTTAACTCGCACACGAGACAAATAAGAAAAGTGTAAGCTATTGTTATCAACTGAGTTGAAAACGTAAATTGGCCACCCTAAAGAGTTAAAAGGCTGACGTTTTGAGCGTCAGTCCTTCGTCAGAGCGATGATAAAAGTGTCTCCTGATAGAGTTATCATAGAGAGAGTTACATTACTGTTACTGAATTGACCGGAACTGAGTCTAAAATTTTTGATTTGAAGAGTAAATAGATGACGGTTTCAAATCTTCAGTGTGATTTTACAATTGGAATTTTTTTTTGTCACAACCGTTCTGACCAATCCTGTGTCCAACCTGTCCGCCAGCTACACTGAGGTCTCGTGAGAAGTGCCTCCCCAAGAAACTCCCATTGGAGTCTTTGTCAGTGCCATTTCCAACTTCATGTTTTCACTCCATACATAGGATTCATAAAGGTCGTGGTTGTTGGCTTAAAGATCGGATTTTCAGCCTGTTTTTTTAGACAAAAGGATAGGGAATGCCACAGTATTATTTCACATGACCACAGTGCTAATATGATTGACTAAAAGACTGATTACTTGACTCGTTGACTGACTAATAGATTGACTGCATGATTCTCTAGTAAACAAGCTGACTGACTGACTCAGTAACTGACTGACGGATTGACTAATTCAGTGTTTGATACATTGATTGGCTGACTGTTTAACTGAATTTTTGCCTGACTCTCTCATTGAGTTACTCACTTATTGCGTGACTTACTGATTGAAAGATCAATTAGCAAACTGAATGACTCACTGACTAACCAACCGACTTCCTGATGATTGACTGACTGGAAAACTTGCGCACTCGTTGACTGTCTAATAAACTGGTTGACAGACTAAACGATTCACCGTCTAACTAATTAGCTGATTGACTGAGCGATTGAGAAATTGACTGATTGATTGTCCGAATGACTAGCTGAGCAGTTGACGCACGGTCTGGTTACTAATTGACTTACTTCCGAAAAACTGAATGGCTGAGTGAATAACCGATTGGCTGGTTGACTGACTAAATGACTGACTAAATGACTGACTAAATGACTGGCTGATTGACTGATTGACTAATTGACTGAATGACTGACTGATTGACTGGCTGACTAGCTAATTGGCTAATTGAATAACTGACTGAGTGACCGACTGGCTGACGGACTAATTGTCTAATTGATCAACTGACTGACTGACTGAATGGCTGGTTGACTCACTGACTGACTGACTGACTTAAGGAGTGACTGACTCGACGAGCGACCGATTGAGGAATGACTGACTGATTAACTGACCAACCTACTGGCTAACTTACTGACTGACTGAGTGGCTGATTGAATCAAAGATAGACTCGCTCACTTACTGATTGAATAACTGACTAACTTAGCTTGCGAAAGAACGAATGGAACACTACAATGTTTCCACCTTCATTGTTAAAATGAAATGATCTATTTTTTTGAAAACAGCAACAAATGTTATTAAAAAGACATACCATGACACATTTTGCTTTCTGTTGTTCCTTTTCAAATTTGGCAAATGCTCGCCGGTCCTGAAGATAGAAAGACAACTTGCAAATTTAAATAATGAAGAGAAAAGGTGAGGTTATTGTATCAACCCTTAATAAGGCAATAATGAGCCAAATCGAAGGGTTTCATCGCTTTAATTTTTGGTATTTTAATTTTCCCGGTCTCAAACATTGCAAACCACTTTATCCATAAATTAAGGAAGTGAACTGCGTCGTAGGGGGCCGGGGATTACAAAATAATTTGGTCTTACGACCTTTCTTATGATAGCGTGAATTGGCCACCGTAAAGAGATTCTAAAGCCTGACGGATTTACACTGACCACGGGCTAACGCTCGAAACCTCAGCTTTGTAGTCTCTTTACGGTCGCCAAGTCACATAACCAACTCAGTTAGTATTGCCTTTTGTTCTAAGCGATGAAGAATATTTAACTCGTTCAACATGAATTACTGAGCTAGATATCTGAGGGAAGACAATCCCTCTTTTCTGTACCCTGGCTGTGCTTCATTAAGACAAGTGCTTGTAGTTTCAGGTTAATCAGCGGACTAATTGCTACTGATGTATTTCGTCCGACGATTAACGCGACATTTCGAACTGGGTGATTAGTTGACGAGCAATAGCAATTTTTTCCGAGCAAGGGACGAGGTGATTACCAAACGTCTGAGAAATAACCAAAGGAGATCAGCTGTTGACAGCAAATAGTCGTTTCACGCCGAGTGCTGCCCGATGAAATTGTAATGAGAGCACAAGTGACCGATATTCTCACCTGTACCGTTGCTAACACTCTCCATATCAGCAAGAGAGCTAAGGCAACAGCGAGAACGGCTCCTATCACGCCTAGAATCACCAACAGGGCCTTCATCTCTGATGGACAGTCTAAAAGAAAAAAAATTATCGTACAGTTGGGCCCAGTTGTTTAACAGGCGGTTGACGACAATCCAGGTTTAGAAGCGTACATTGGGGATAACATTTTGAGGGGTTCACCTTAGCCAGAGACAAAACTGAAGTAAAAATATAAATAAATAATTAGAAACTGTCTGCAAAGCTCCAAAACTAAATCTAAAATTTTTAGCTAACCCTTGGTTGGCTTGAACAACCCGGCCCAGGTCGTTTCCACGGAGTCAATCAGGGGTACACAGAGTAAAGGGAATAAGTTTCTAAGTTAAATATTATCAATGAGTTGATTACGTAAATTGGCCACAGCTTTTAAACTCTCTACGATAACCAATTCACGTTATCAACTCGTCGATAATACTTAATTACCCAGGGGTACACATAGACTGAGGTAGAAGAGGCCTTGCGACGAGAATTTATTGGAGCGAGGCTTGGAGACTAGGTTTCTAACGTCGGAAGCTATGAGGACAAGATTAACAACGTGAGAACATCAATGGAAAAGAGTACCGTTAAAAGTCACGTAATATGGCATATTTAATGTGACGATGCGGACTTCGGAAATCATCATCGAACGATGAATTTACAAGTTACTGTTCAATTGGACGAGAAACCTTATTTACTTCAGATTAAGTGCTGCCACGAATAAGCGCGGCATCTGGAACATAAGCAGTTTATTAGCTTCTTCCAAGAATTCTTCCACAAGCTGTACTTTGAACGTCCTTGTGGACGGTTCGAACTAAGATGCCATGAACTGTTTCAAAGTACTGAGGAACAACCACGTAGCACTGGAAGGGAAATGCTTCATACGCAGTGCGATATCTTTGGGAACTAGTTGCAATTTCTTTCGAAAGTAAAGATTGAGACGTAAAAGAAGCGTACTCGCCCACTCTGGACTTTAGTCTGAGAGGGGGCTTGCGAGATCGAAGTTAACTGAAGTAAAGACACCGCTGGTAAAGCAATTGAAAAGTGCCGGAAGAGAACTACTGTTTGTTCAATGCAAAAAATGCTAATACACATAGAAAATACATCTTCAGTTAAAAGTAAACTTTTCTTTGTCGAGTCCGATTTTTAAATAAGTGCCGCCCACGAACATGAGCCACAGCTCTTATTCGAATAAATACGGTAGTTGCGTCTAAACCAAAGGTTCACTCTATCCGGCTACGGGCTAAGTGGAACTCCGGTTTCTACTTTTCCTACCACGTTGTGTCAGTAATCCTTATTCAAAATAAGAGAAAAAGTCTACAGGATTCGAAAAAAGCGCAATGTTACGTCGTTATTTGACATAACGTGGATTCTTAAAAATATCTTTAGATAATCTAGAATTCAGGAAGGAACCAACCTTTATTCCTCTGTGTATAAATCTGCAACTGTCCATCTGCTCTTACCGTGTAGGCAAACCCAAAATAACAGTCATCTTCGTCTCGGAATCGACACTGTTTGCCCATGTCTGGAGGAAATATCAGATTCAAATCGTAGTGGTAGTGAGAGGCAGAATTCACAAATTGCAATTGCAGTTATATAAGAAGAAACAACCAACAATTGGTTAAAATTGGAACTATGATATCATGAAAATGGATTGATTTTTCTTATATGCTCAATGTCGCGTTGGCAAGTGTCACGCAAAGATTTCCCTTAATCAGCTCAGTCCCAATGTAAGGTTTTAATATTCTTTAGCTCAGCTGTATTGAGGGGAAGGGGGGAACATTTCACACATATGTGTATTCACATTACGTTCGATATTACTGCAAGTCTTGCTGAACACCTACCACTCACAAGTCTTAACCCTTTACACTCTAACGTCAGTATGTATATTCTCCATACTGTTCTTTATACATTTCTAAAGGTGCTGACAAGGAGAATTTGTTTACCAATCAAAAGCTTCTTTCGTTGGTGATCATTTCCTTTATTCTCATGACCTTAACATGTGATTCAAGGATGATATTGTAGGGAGAAATTTGACGCTGGTCACTCTTGGGTTTAAAGGGTGAAATGAATATATTTAGAAATTGCTTACGGCAACCGTGTAACCTGGAGCTCCCTCCTAGATTATTCATTTAACACCAAATGGAAAGAAAAAAGTATGAAGACTAAGCTGGAAAATGAAGACTGGGATGTTCGTATCCAGAATCAAGCCAGTCTCTTTTAATACAAAAAAACAACAACAACAACAATAACAACAAGGAAAAAACATTAAACATGACTGAAAGGAGTGCTGCAAAAGATAAAGGGGCTCAAATCTCCATGCACAATCCTTAAACTAGAATTATAGGATGAGGCAAAAATTACATACCAGATGTTAACTCGTCTACTGCGGTGATTCTAAAGTCTTTACATTTAGCTTTGCAATCCTCTCCCACTAGTTCCCCTGTACCGAACATTCGACATTGCACGCATGGTCTATTAGCTTCACAGTTTCCTATACAACTCTGAAATTTAAAGGGTAATTTAGTATTATCAACTGAGTAAATAACGAAAATTGGTCACCGTAAAATGTTCCAAAGCTGACGTTTCGAGCGTTAGCCTTCGTCTCTTCGTCTAGCTCTGACGAGGGGCTAACGCTCGAAACTTCAGCTTTGAATCTCTTTACGGTGGCCAATTTACATTATCAACTCATTTTATAACACCTAATTACCCTTTAATGTTCTCCCACCAACGCAGCACCACAGCTTCTCTAAAAACTTACCCTCTCATCTGAAATTTAAACACATAAACCATAGCCAAAAAACGCAAATGAAGCGTTAGAGTTAGAGAAATTAATGGGTATTTAACGCAGTTTAGCATTCCAGACATTTGAATTTCTTTCTTTGCTTTCTCCACCACTTTGGATCGATTGTATTCTTTTCCTTCAACTTTTCAATCCGCTCTGTATGTTAAAATCTCTCGGCTGTGAATTACTTCACTTACTGGCGATGATCAAAGGTGTCGCCTTGGGGGAAGAGGAATGTCCAGCTTTGCTAATCTAAGCCAAATGTTCTCACCGGGAGTGTAAAATGATCATGGTGGAACAAATTCGGAAAAAGGATATTGCCTGTTTGTGGTTTCAAGACATAGCATTTACAAAACATTGCAACAATTTTATCGATTAAAAATTTCAGCTAGTCGCTCCCGTCGGGGCCCTTAACTAAACTTGCAACACACTACTTACAACCGGCGATATACTCACAAGACACTCATCACAGAAAGGTCCCCTGTAGGGCAAAGAAGCATTACATACGCAGGTTCCACATTTGCAGGTCCCTCGACCGCCACAAAGGACCTGAGGAAATACGTATGCGTTTTTATAGGCAACAAATTGGAGAAAGATACGTTCACAAGTTGCCCGGCCCCCGAGAGGATCGCTAGGGTTGAAGCCCCGACTAAGGTCATCGCCTCTTTCCTTGGGCAGAGCTTCTCTTCGAGGAGGCTTATAAATGGAAAATGTGCTGATGGGTACGGAAACTGCTCAAGGGTCGACCGGCGAGAAACTAGTTACATACACTTCCATCCGAGAAGAGTGGCGTTAATACTCCTGGTTACTTTGTAAAGAGACGAACACTTTTTTATTAATCACGATTAATGCAAAAGCAAAAGGATAGGACGTCACATATGCTTTCGAGAGTTATTTGATTATCACCTGCTAGCCTGCTAGCCTTACCCCATTCTTGGTACAACCGTCCAAGTCCTTGCTGCAGCTACACGAAGGTCCACTCCAGTTTTCTTTACACTTACATTGGCCGCAATCACAATCTCCTCGCTCTGTTGGCAAATATCATAATATATCGACAAATACTATAATTTTAGCAAATCCTTGATTTATTTCCCAGTCTCAGCTTCGATCAAATATAAAGACAGAGGATAAGTTTAGGGACCGGAGTAGGGCGCTGAATTCAAATATAGAGGTAAAAGGATAAATCCTTAAATTCTCTTACCTTTTGGAGTATTTAGTAATTATTATAACGTGGAATTATATGGCGATTTCCGTAAAAACATAAATATATATAAATGAATGTGGGGGTAGAGTCTACCTTGGCATAAAGTGCTCAATGCTGTGGTAGCAGAGCTAAGTATACATAAGTTAATGAATTAAAGAGGACGCATCGATTCTCTGTGACTGAGTTTCGTGCCTAAACGAAGGGAGCCAAATAGGTGACTGGACTTTCGTACACAGCGACCTAATTCTCCTCTGTGGAGGGCGTCAATTTCAGGTCGCACTGCTCGCAAAGATATAATGTAAGTATTAATAGATTGCTTTTCTTAATCTCAGTCTTGGATGCTGACTTGTTTCGGAACAGCCGTAAATTCAAGGCTTGGAAAATATAATGGCTCGCTTCATTCCATTTGGAATGTCTTAATAAGTTACTGACCACTGGTTACGATGATAAATTTATCTCACTCTTTTTAATTTGTCTGTTTGGTAATATGTCTATATTTTGAATGAAGTTTTTTCAAAATTCAGACATAATAAATGTATAGATTATGGGTGGTTTGTGCAACTATTCCATCAACAATTTAAAAAAATAAAAAAATTATAGCTTCACAACAACTCGGGCGTCACCCACCCGATCCTCCACATATTTCCTCATTTTCAGGATCCTTTGGACAATTCAAATTGTTGCACTCGCAGGTTTCACCATAGATTAATCCTTTGGGATCCTGAATATCAAGGGGAGAAACTAATTTAGTCACTGATTATTCTGCTTGAACGGGGATGTAAAGTAAGACATGATATAGAAATTGTGGGACTCCAACCGAGTATGGCTTTTGAAGTCAGATGACAAAATATTCAAAGAGGAAATGCCGTCTGCCTTTTTTTTGCTCTTTCTTTTTCGCGCGTTGTTTGTTTTACAAACATGTTGCAATCTTTTAAGCTGCGTTCTACATATCAACCAGTAAACGTGGATATCCAAACCCTTAGGGTTCGAGAATAGGAAAATTATGGTATATTGCCTAATACTTATAGTTAGATTAAATATTCCTATACAAGTATAGATCAAATTATGGTACCTGAGTCGTTTGCAAGTTATATGACGACGATGCATTTATCCCAAAACGTTATATCGTTTATCTGGCCAGAAAAATTTGTTCACGGTCGAGTAAAAGGAAAACCTTTCCAGCTCTTGGAGGAAAAGTAATTTTTTTTGCTTCGAATACGGGTTCTTCACTACCACAAACGCGCTGCAAAATATAACACACTGTTTCACGTGCCCACAATTTTATCCCTGCCAAAACTCGTTATAGCTTTGAGCTAGACTCATTTTGAAACCTTTCTGTCACCATGCAAATACCAGAAAAGATCACCTTGGTGTCCTCACAGTAACATTTGCCACAACTGCATGATCCTTGACCACTGCACACGTCGCCATTATTGCTATCAATGGTAAAATGGATTAAAGAAGAGTTAGTACATGTAAAGTCCTACATTTTAGCGTCTGAATATAGCTAAAGAGTCGTTTATCAAATCTCTGTGCGCCAAACCTTGACAAATCATAAGATCTTAACGGCTTTGCTCTAGGATTCAGTAATGTTAGCAGCTACAGTCATAAAAATCTCCTGTAGAAAAGTAACAATGCCCTTCGTTTAAAGGAGCTCCTAAGAATTAAAGACCTATCTACCGAAATACGAGAAATATGCACGGCGCAGAAAAAAGAAAAAAAAGGAAAAAATAAATCAATCTGTACTTGGATGACATTACTGTGACAACATCTATCATCAAAGATATCATTCTAGAGTTACCCAGCCAAACAAAAAATCGCTACCTTTGACAATTTTTTCGCTCTTCCTCCTCTGTGCACGAACAATATTCACCTGCCCTAGGAACAATAGTATAGATTAGGAATTACGAAAATTAGATCAAGATGATATTGTGTACCACCGTACATTCAAAATTCTTGATCTAGGTGATTCCTGGATATAAGACGTTAAGATAACCTTCACCTCACAAAAGGAAAAACGACTCATGGCTTCATTCGATTAACACTTAGAGTTACGGTTTCAGGAAGGGTGGGTACATTTCAGGGTAATGCTATGCTAGTGGTTGTTATATCAAAGTTGTAATCTGAGAACTTGGTATCACAAAGACGGCACTGCCAAAGATATGGCACAAACTCTGCCAAATGTGTTAAACTCACCATCCATCTTCACAAGAACACATTCCACACTTTAACGATCCCCTGTGATTGCAAATTGTGCTATTGGGTTCCTGAGAAAAAGTTTTCGTGGCGTGTTAAATGGCGATTAAAGCAAATCTCTACTACCTACTTGCAATGCGCAGATCTGAAAATTGACGATTTTTATCGACGCTATGCCACTATGGAGCTGAGGAGAAGAGAGCATCAAAGAAGGAGACGTCACCCTTATATAAAGGCCTCATTCAAATAACGGCTTTAAAATGGGGGGTTCAACCTTAAGAAAAGATCCTCTCTTACGTTTACTAACTCTCTATAGAGGCGAAAAAATAAAGAACTCTGATTTATATGTCTAAAACGAAAAAACTGGTGTCTGAAAGACAATACCTCCTAATGCGGTAGACGCTGAAATTCTATTCTTTGCACAATGAGTGGATTAAGTGCTAGACTATTTCTAATTGGACTAAAACTTGACTTTTATCTAGCAGTCAATGCTGACGACCAGTTAATGAGATGACAGAAAGATGGCGTCAAAGCTTGGAAAATTAATTAAAGGCCAATCAATATTTATTGTCGGGTGGGAGGGGATGGCCGGAACTTCTTTAGTGGGATTTCACATGGACAACAGGAGATAAATAATGACCAGTCTCTAAAATCACACGACTCAGGTAGATTAAAATTGATAAAGTCTTACCAGAATTTCTTCTGCTTCACAGTCACAACTGCACACATAAGATAGCTTCAAAAAAACTTGTCCGTAAGGAGTTTTGATGGAAAAGCTGCAAAGAGAAAACTTGGCCGATTTAAATATATATAGAGAGTTTTTTGTTGGAACAAAATTATAGATAAACAAATAAATGTTAAAATCAAAAAACAAATAAATTTGTGAATGAACGAGGCAAAGACGCTTACTTTGAAGGCAAATCGTCCGTGCAGTTGGCCATCGAGACTGATATCTTGAAAGATACCTGAAAAAGATGATAATCATATTTTACTTTTTGTTTTCCGTTTAAAAGTTGTTTAACGAGTTGTTTAATTTGAAAATTTCCGTTAATTGGATTATAAATGAACCGTAATATGATGATACGCATTTGTAATCTGTCTACCTATCTATCCGACTGACTAACTGACTGACTGACTGACTGACACTGATGTAACTCATTGCCTCACTGAGCCACCTCTTGGTATGGATGATAACATGATTTCGAGCGCAGTTTGTTATTAATAAGCAAGAGTAAATTTTTCAAAGACAACAAAATTGTACGAGCCCGTGGGGCGATTTCAATTTGTATTCTTTGTAAAATCTATCAATGCTCAATTACACCAAATTGCACGAGAAATCGTGTAGTTACTTGTTAATAATGTTTATGAAAAACGCAACACAGAAAGTCAAACGGACGAAATTTTGGCAGTGCGCGCGCTATTTGTAATTTGAACTGTGTGACAACTTTTAACTGTTTAACGAAAAATGCACTCGTTTTCACCCAATCAGACGCGCGTAATTTTTTCATGTATAGTATTATTTCACCTACCAGCTAACTTACTCTATCACTAAATGACTTAGAAACGAATCAAGTTTGACCAATACATCTTTAGATAATTGAAGGATGCAGGTGAAAGAGTGAAAGTGAGACTAAAAAATGGTCCATTTACCGTATCTCCTAATTCTACGCCTGTGCAAGTTCTCGTGTCTTCGTAAATTTCACCCTTGCTAAGAAAAGATAAAAAGACTCATTAAACATATTAAGGAAGTGGGGTCAGCTTTATTGAGGATAAACTCAGTTGAAAGAAATCAGATGCTTGATTTTGGTCGACATGATATTTTGAGACCATGGTGGCTAAAGGAAGCCGCGCGAGTTACTTTTAGTCAAGTGATGTCGTAATGAGTCATTATTTCCTGTCAAAATATTTTCCATTTTGAAATGATGTGGTACTTACGGACAGACTGCAGTGTACCGAAGGATGAGCCCGGCAGAATTAGTATCTCGTATCGTCACTGTACGGGCGATTTTCTGGAAATATGAGAGTGAAATAACAGATGAGTAACTCTTTTAAAAAAGGGTCGATATTCGCACCTATAACTAGAATTAAGATGCCGAGAAGATTTGTAAAACTGATCAACATTCAACTCAAAGGTCTTTCCCTAATAATTATTTTAATTTTTTAATTTTTTACCGCTAAATTTTGCGATGAAAAGCTGTCCAAACAATTTACTTCAAAGGTCTTTCAGTTGCTTATCGTGTTTCAACAGCTTTGGTTATAACTACTGACCTTATACGCTTCGCCAATCACACGCACAATGTTTGACGAGTCCTCTAAAAGCTCCCCTGTCTCGGCGTAGGTTTCGTTACCTAAAAAGTTTGCCAGTTGCTAAAAAAAGGAACAAAAAATTAGCAGAAGTTGTATTAAATCCACTAAAACACCCTGTGGCCGGCACACAACTGGGATACAAGAGGCGATTATTCAATCATTCGGAAGGAGTGACGTTATCTTGTATTTGAGGATCTACTTTGCTTCCAAGAACTTCTTTGGGCGACTGGGTCAAACTGGGAGAAGGGAAAGGTGGGATAGGGTTCAGTTGCCAGGTTCTCACTGCATAGAAAAAAAAACTTTTGATACATGTTCTACACTTCTCTTCACTCTTTGACTCCCAAGACCTGATATTTAACTATCGCTTCAACTTCAGTTAGACATTTCCTTCAAAATTAGTTAGGATAGTTTGATGTTAGATTAAGATGAGGACTTCTACCTGATAAGTGTGAGTATTCTCAATGATAGTTCGTTGGATAATGTATGGGTATCACAGGGAGAAATCACATTATAATCACCTCTGGGAGTTAAAGGTTTTAAGACTTTGGTCATGTTCTGATTTATGAACACAAGAAAGTTTATTTTATGTATTTAATTCAGTGTGAGACGAGAGAGTGCGTCTTACTTCTGTATATAAATAGGTGTAGAATAAAGAATTCACTCATGTGCAGTAGACAAATATAAATGTAACTAAGACATCGCATTACCCGCTCAGTAAGAAAGTCAAATTGGGACAAGAGCGTTTTTTCTCGGCCTTGCAATACTTACAGCTCATAATTCACACTAAATTTGAAATTATAAGCATGTTTTTAAGGACTCAGTCAACCTCTTTGATACGTACTTCATACACTTGTTTTTCCTTGGATGCGACAGCGAAAATTGGAACTACTTGCGACTCAAGTAAAACATCACGGACAAGTCCTGGAGATGGATAATCCTGCAATAGAAGCGGAGAACTTACTTTGAAAAGCTAGCCAGTAGGCAGCATGTAACATTAAGAGTTTGTACGTGACTCGTGATTAAGACCACAATTGAAATGCTACTCGTGAATTTTTACAGAAGGGCAAGGTATGGCGAAATTTGACATTTTTCCTTTTAAATTCATGAATCGCAAAATACTGTTTAAAGTGCATGTGACACGTGAATTTTTCTAAAAATTCGCATGTGAAACGGTCCCTCACTTTGCTACCAACTTTCAAGACCTACCATGAGCAATGAAGCACTGTATTCTTCGCCGTCCAAATGGCAAAGACCATCGTTAGGAATAACGACTCCGCCAAGCTGTAAAAAGATGACGTGATACGAAGTTTAGTGATACAACATGACGTGAGGTACCTTAATGTAGCGTAACGCCAACGTCGAATAATATGGAGTACATTAACTCTTACCAGACCGTCTCCAGCAGAGTGATAAGCTGCATCAGTCGTTAGCACCACTACCCTTCGTGCATCCTCTTTACTTTGCCAACCGATCTCCTAAAAGTGTAGAAACCTTTTTCACTTTAATAATAAGCAAATTTTAAAGTTACTCTTTACAGTGGCCAACTTATGTTATCAACTCAGTTGATAATACTAAATTACCCTGTTATACCCTCCCATCAACGCAGCACCACAGTTTCTTTAGAAACTTACCCCCTTCATTAAAATTGATATGACCTGGCAGTTCAAGGTTAAAGTGCCAAGTTGCATGTATCATCTATTGACCAACCTTTTCACATGCAGCCACCTGAACGAGAGCCTCCAAACCTCCCTCGGGATTGTCAACATTTCCGGAAGCCATCAGTTTTTCAATAGCGTCCTGTAAATATGTGCATGTATACTGTTCAATGTAGCTGATAAATAATTGTTTTATCAGCATGCATAATGACTTTGCGAGATAGCGTCAGGCCCAAGATGCCAGACAAGTGAAAGAAAGTTTGAGTAGATTTTCCTTGTTCTACGACATACCTGAAAGTAAGATGTATTCTTGTTCAGCGGCAACACATTATGATAACCAAACGTCGGAGTGGAATTCCCATTATTTGGGTCAGGCGCAGCAACCCTTTATGGAGAGGAAGACAAAAAGGACACAAGAACGCTTGTCAATACAATCACGAGATCATAATAGACAGATAGAAAGCCAACAGAAAAACATACAAACAGATAATCGGATGAAAGGACACATACAGAGATGGAAATGTAGTTTCTTGCATCCGTTGATTGTTAAAGTTGACTCCGCTCGTTCAGTTCCTCAGGTTGCTATGCTTTTGTTATTTATTTTATCCGACCTCCTTGTGTTGTACCCTCAGTGAGAGCTACAGCACACATCATTTCAAATTCAGGCCCAAAGAGTCAGCAGGAATATCAATTTTAAAGAGCTCTGATAAGTGTTGCTGCACTTCTGCTTAAAATATCATCGTTGAGACAAATTGACCAAAACGTTGACCATGTTGTTTGTTATTTATACCCCTCTACCCCTCCTCCACCCTTTACGTACAGAGAGTCACTAAACAACTTGACCTTTAGATACTTACATCACGGGATCTGTGTCCATATATGGAGCTGTGGGCTTGTCAACAAATGCACCAAGTCCAAGACGAAACCTTGAAGTTAGATTTGAAATCTCATCCGCTGTAAAGACAAAATGCCAGTACCCATCCATTTAAAATCATTTTTGAGAGGAGATGAAATTTCTTCAACAAGAGAGTAAAGGATGGCTTGCTAAGGACGTGTCACCACAATATCACTAGAAGCCAGTGCGAACGAACAAACTTACGGAAGTGCAGGGAAGTGCAAATGAACAAGTCTAGATTACAGTTTTTAGTTTTGGAATTGGTTTTTTAAGAAGACGGCGCGAGTTTTCAGGAAAACTGCTGAATGAAATTGGGCAAAACTGATGCAATCCAGAATTACTTTGATGAGTCAACGAAAAGCGTTTGTTGCCTTGTCTCTCGGTTTCTCGATAGGCTGATTATAAAATAGATCAGTTCTGCAAGGGCGAAAAGAATCTCCCATGAAGCTACCAACTCTGAGAAGGATTGGCGATCAGCTTTATTGTCTAGAGTAAGAGAGCTATGCACGATACGAACAAGACAAACATTTGCCGAGTGTTATTTACCTAACAGGTGTCCAAGTGATTTTATTGATTCTTTTTTGATAGACCTCGATACGTCCGTCAAGTAATACAAATCAACTGGGAAGTTCCTTGGGGTGTGGACATTTACTGTGATAGCCGTGGAAATTCCTGCCATGTGAAAGTACAATTTCAAATTGTCAACTACACGAGATTACCGTGACTGCGAAGATATCAAATTTCTCGTAGCTCTTACTGTTTTGAAATAAAATAGGAGACGATTCCGCCACAGAATTCAAAGACATTTCAGGCGGCTGTCACTCCTGACATCTATAGAGAAGGCGGCCGCCGCAAATTGCATATTGGTGCAACTTCGTCCAAAACGAAGTTGGAAAAAGTTTGGCTGTTGTCAAAAATCGTACTCAACATTACCCAACATTTCCTCAACCTTCCGGCGTACACAATAATGTTCTTGACGTTTATCTTTCAAATTCAACATCGTTGAGAGCGTTCTCTAAGTATCTGCATCAAGGGTAACGACCCTCGAGTCCGCCTATTGTACCTGAAATGTTGCATGTGTTGAGCCACTACGTTCCAAACATCTTCGAACAATGTTGGATTCAACAATTGTTGGATTCAACAATGTATCATGATGTGGAATCTGTTGTTGTCCGTAATACAAAAATATTTCAGCAACGAACCAAAAAATCAATTGGCCCCTTAGTGTAACAACTTTATCTACAGTATGAGGTATTGTACCTGGTCTAAGACGTAGTGTTACATTCTGAGGAGAAACTTTGACATCACGGTCACCGTCTGGCTCGTTGTTCTGAAAACAAACATTGATAATAGCTCTTAAGTGTATGTAGCTAAAAAGAGAAGGCTTAACGTTAGCTAGAGTGACGTAAGAGGTGTGTCGATTACATTCCCTAATTGACTGATACAAGTCAATCTAATTTTTAATTTTTTAACGCAACTTGTTTGGAAATAAACAAAGACTGTATGTGGCTACTGATGCAGCACAATTTTTACAGCGTTGAAAAGAACTAGAGGTTGTATAATGATGCTAAAAGGTAGTGTTGCAGAATATTTGTCTCACATGGAAAACAGAAAACCTGCCGCATCCCACATATTTATGAGTGCCTTGTTCCAAAAGAGAAAGATGATTCATGAATGTAGTGACTTACTGACAAAGGTTCGACGAGTCGAACCTTTATCTATAGATACATATTCATCCCTGTACCTAGCTTACCGAATGAACTGTAGATCCTGATCCTGGATTAGAGATCTTTCGGCATTTATTCTGTTGATGGTTGCTATGAAGGTCGCATCTCCTTCTTGGTTGATCTAAATAGTGATAATCCTATATTTATATTGAAAGGAAAGAAAGACAGAAAAAAGCATAAGAGCAACCAGAACAAGAAACATTGCTTCAGAAGATTTTTGAAAATCATTTTCTAAAAACAAGTGGAATATCCACCATTAGTGTATACCACAAAAGTCAAGAGGGCTTTTAGCGCGCGTTGATTAGCTATTTCGGAGGTGAATAGCAAGTACTATTTGTCTCCACGGGTGAAGAATTGTTAATTATGGATAAAGTCTTAGATTAAGGCAATTTTCTCCTCTTTTATCTCCAGATAGGGATGTTCGAAGTAGTAGGGCTCTGTGTGGCATTTGAAAAAAATATCCCAATTACTCTTATAATCAGTCATTTTGAACTACCTATGAGCCCGCAGCACTTAGCGTTATTTCAAGGCAAGCTAACTGGCAAAACATTGAACATGCCTTGCATGCATTTAAATCTAATGTTGACCCAAAGGGTCTGATAGAAAATAGACTCCAACAAAGATAACAGGCCTGGTTAAGAAAAAAAAAACAGCTGTATTAAAAGTTGTGCAGTACCAAGAAGGAGAATATGGCCAAACTTGCTAAGAATGAAAACGGATTACATTTTATAAAGACTTTCCACGGAATAAAACTATCGAGCTTACGCGGTCTTCACACCAACTGCACTCTGGACTACCCAAGATGCATTCTGTACATGTTTTGTACTGTCTGCAGTCAGGATCTGTAGAACCTAGAGAGAAAGATAAGCCCCAACTAAACAAGGACACCAAAAAGTGAAATGTGTCCCCCGCACCTAAACTTAAAAAGCAAAAAGTGAAAAAAAGAAAAAGCAACAATAAACGAGCATCTTTCTTTATCACTGAGAGGACTCTGTTAAACAACGTGTGAACTGTAACAAGTTGTAACTTTATTAGACAAAGAAAAATATCAGCCAAAAAAGTTAGTATTCGATACTTCAAAACTTGTCCAATGCGAATATGCAGATTACGCGTAGAAAATTGAACAAAATGGAAAATCATTTAGTACGATAATTCTTATTCGAAATCCTTGACGATAGAGAATCGACGCTTAACTGATATTGTCTTCTGCGGAAAAAAATCTTTCTCAATACAGCTGTATTCAAAAAATGAATTTTTGTGTTATGCTCACCTTCGCATAGAAAGCCACACAGTAAAAGCTGCGAGAACACTACTCTCGCTCCCTTCAACATGTCTCAGCATAAAATAATCATAAAATAATCTGCAAAAGAATGGACACAATGTGATAAACAATGTTTTCATAAATGGAAATTTTTGTACTATTTTTAAGGAAAACAATTTTAAAAGTGTGGTTGGTAAAAGCAATCCATCAAAAAATTGTTGTTTAAACCGCTGCGAAAAGCCTTCGACCGTTTTTTTCAAACCTTTGTACTCTGAAGTCACATTTAGAATTCAGCCATTGAGCTATTGGTAGGCCTCCTCGATGGCCAGCCGTCTTTGCGCAAGTGAGGAGAACCAGCGACTCTGAAGAGCTCGACCGATACATGAAAGGCAACTCGATAGGAAATTATTTGGACTATTTGATTGTTTTTGTCGGTTAAGTTTACCATAAAATTCATCACCGATTTTTAACAACTAAAATCAGCTCGAAACCATTTGTTTTCGTATCTGTAGATGATAAACATCTCACATATATTTCCACCACAAATTCCTTTCGTATTTTCCCTTTAAAATTGATGCTGGCAGTCGTTTTGACAAGAAAAGACCAAACGAATACTATATTACATACAAAAACATCTTACTTTCGACCATGGTATTTATTTAGACACTGCCCGCCATAGAAACCAACATTTCAACACTTTCTGCCTCATAAACAAGTTGAATTGGAACTAAGAGTTTATCAAGTATCTCTTTTATACGTTTGTCCTTCCAACTAATGGAGCCTAAATATTTTGGATAGACCCGTCGTTAAAGTTTCAATTACATTCATCACAAAATTTTCGACTGGGTTGACCTTCACGACATGATCTGATACAATTTTGACGCCAACAGGTCAGGTTTCGTCAAAGAAATATTTTCACGTCTCAACAAACAACAACGAATATTTTGAAAGTCTACAATAATTTATCGATAAGAAAACAAAGCAGCCCCCTTGGAAAGATGTTTCGGGGGTTGGTTATCAAAGTATGAAATGAATTGTCAACCGTTTGCCAGTAGTTGGTGCTCGAATTTTTTTTTTGACCCTATGGAGAGGTGAAAGCTCTTATCAACGATCACAAAACGAGGTTGAACCAATTTACTTGTTTACTCCGCCAATACTTCGTGAATGGGTGGAGGGAAAGAGGTTGGAAGTCTTGCAAACGAGTTTACCGAACGCTGCGAAATGTTACAAACTAAGGAAATAAAATGATCTGAGAAGAACCATCCCTCGATTTCTGAAAAATTAGTGATTAAACATTTTCGCAGCGACCATAGTTAATAACGGGCTTCAAGGTTATATCACAGCATGTCCATGTCAGAATCACGAGATGTGTTCCCTTTGCGTCCGCTAAAATATTGATCTTGGTTGGGTTTCTTTTGTTGGAATGGTAACAAAAAATTTGGACGAAAGTCGGCATTTTCGCATCGAACAAGGCTACGAAAAGGTTTTATTTCAAAAGCTAAATCGATTTTTCCTACCAGGCTTAAGGCCAAAGCTGATTATATGATAGAATGAGTTGGTAAAGCCTAGACAACTGTTTGCACGGAATTCTGCTTACGTCAGAAGTAACAGTTTGTTTATAGTTACGGGAAGAAAGGTGGAAGGGGAGGGGGGGGGGGGGGGAAAGGAGAAAGTAAAAGAGGGTGAGTCAAGTCATTGTTACGAAATGGTTTATGGCGAAGGTTTTAAACTTAAGCTAACTATTTGGAGGAGGGCATACTGTGACCTTCATTATTAGATACCTCTTGGCGGCGATTAGATTGATAAAACACTAAATGGCAAAGTTGTGCTCTCTTTTTCAAAGACGAAAGAGACAGAATCGAAAATCATGTTATTTTCAGAGGAAAATCTCCTTAACGACATCCCCCTCCTGCTCTCTATGGCCATTTTACGGCGGTTTACTCGCTTTTGTTTACTCAGTCAAGGATGACCGGCCGAGAGAATATCTTTTTGATTAAGTTTCTCTGTCTCTTATTCAAATAAGTGTATAACTACTTCATTCTACAATACATTTATCCCAGAGAAACCAATTCAACTTGTAGGTATCATTTAAGGGTGCAAACTTACATTTGCCACCCTTACCAACTTTGAGTACACATTCCAATGTAATCACCAAGTATTGCCAACAACCGACAGAACATCTGTTATATTCGTCAGCCACTCTCTCCGTTTCCGTTTGTTCTGAAAAGCGTCCGCAATGAAAAGATTTTCGCGGATGTAGGTCATCAGCGCTTAAATAGGCTAAACCACAGCTACTGTACCTACCGCTAGATATGATCGACTCTCAGTTCTCCTCCGTACTCAACCTGCGGTAAACAGATACGATTATTAATAAATAGATAGGATACAATTTATGAAAGCTGTCCCACAACGTAATTCACCTTTCACGAACTGCTATTCAACTGTAATGTAAAGACACGAACTGGCGTAGTTCCACGCAAATCAAGCAAGTGTATAAGCTAGACGCTTAGAGCAACCAGCTTGAAGAGCTTGGTGATAGACGTTTTGGCGTCTGGTTAAACCACGTAACACGATATACATCAAGCAAACATTACATACCTCGCACTAACTTCGTTTTTTGTGGTCCGGATTGTAAGTTACGGTCGAGTTGTTTCAGCACAGATATATCTCTCAAGCGCGCAGCACGCGAGTTGTAAATTCGAGCGGAGAAAACCGAGGTTTCGTAACTACAGAGCGGACCGGCCAAGAAAACGAGCTCGAGGTTAATAAGATCTTTATTATATCTCTACGGTTCAAATAGAGAGGGGAGATTTCAATTCGAACAAAATTTTGAATTAAGCGGGCCGTACAATAAATTACGGCCCGTAAATTGAACAATTATAGCGCACTTACTAGCTACGAGTTGTGGCCTAAATGCATAATCAGAGCTTGAATTTCTTAAATTAGCGTACATAGCAAGCACTTAATCATGAAAGGATCATATTTAACGAAAGTTCAAGCAATGTGCCATAAGCCATGAGCAATACTAAGGATACTAGGACGGCGTACTAGCGTCAATTTTTATTGAACTGATGTTTTTCTTTACTCGCAAGACAGATTTCACCGAAAAGGAGAGAGATTTCTCGTTGTCTAACTGTGCAAAAACTCTTCTGTTTTCAGTCTAACTAACTGTTTTCAGGCTCAGTCATGGTAATCTCAGCTTCACCGATCTCAACCCACGAGGCGTATCAGAGGCAATACCGCCAGTCTGTAACAGTCATGATAGATACAACACCCCCCCCCCCCCGCCGCAAGAAAAAAAAAAGAAAAAAAAAGCCAAAACAAAACAAAGGGAAAAATGACAAAAAATAAGTAAAGGATGCAAGATAAATGTTAAATTGATCAAACAAACGAAAAGACACGCAAACTTTATAATTATGATAATATTTGATGTAGGTAACTCAGAATTCATTATAATTCCGTTGGGTTAAATTTCATCGATGAGAAAGGCATATTTTTTTTGTAATTACAGCTAATGACAGAAGAATGTGGTAAACCTTTTCGTTGAAAACGAATTCTTTGTGACAAAAACAAGGGACTCCAAATCGTAATTAATTTCATTTTAAAAGTAACATAGAAACTCCCACCGCTCTCTAGAATAAGTTCATCTTCGTATATCTCACATCTCTGTTAGCTTAGAAATTTGCAAGTACTAACACCGTTTCTTGAAGTGATCGTAAAGCGCGAGGAAATAGACACGCTAGACAAGTCGTTCGCGCGGCTCCGCGCGTATTTGTCACGGTTACCGTTTGGCAACCCCAATCAAATTTTTCTGATCTGCAGCAAGTAACTGACTTACGATCTACCCTCTATTATTTTGTAAAATCATTTCACATAGCCAGGATAGGCGTGCTGGTGCGTATTATACTCCAACGGTATACATACACCATCCTTTAAAAATCTATTGAACGGATACGGAGGGACAAAGAGGCACTGCTTCACTCTATTTCTTTTACTGATGCATTCCATTGTTTGAAGGAATTTCAAGACATCGAGAAATCAGGAGGACACCCTAACAGTCTAAGTTAATACAATAGAATCAATCCACTAGTGTCTGCGGTTTGAAACGGAAATGTCAAAAACTTGGCACCCTTTTGAATATTGACTTATTCTCTGGAAAGAGGGTTTGCGCCGTATCTACACCATAAATGACAAACATCTTCCATATCTAAGTTGTTTAAGCTCGTTTCATGAAGAAAGTAACACAATATTTTTTATCGTGATTGATCATCCATTTCTCCAACTACTCATCAAACACGAATTTCCTGATTAAATTTGTACTTTATTCGGTAGCCTCCCGCCTTCTCATCACATCCACGTTGTAGCCTTGAAATTTTCCACGCAAGCAAAAGTTAATACTTATTTAGTTCACTCGTTCAGAGGATTATTTAATCAATCATTTTAAATTATTTCAGGGAATTATCTCATTGTTCATTTTAATTTTAATTCTCAGTTCCTAACTCGCAAAATAATTTTACGGTTCCTGTTCAAGTTTAGCTTTTCCTGAACCTCGCATTGCATGTTCATGTTTATCATCAACATGCACAGAACATTTTTCCGGTAAATTTTAATCAAGTTCAAATCAGGAAAAAAAATTATGTTTGCTTGTTCTACGCCTATGGCAAATCCGATTCATCTAATTTGGTTATTTTCAATTATCATACCTATTTTTGGTACTGCTTGCTATTTTTTTAATCAAAACCCTTAAACAGTGTTGTGCACGTTTGCATAAATTCTAGACATCGTAGAATTTGAACACAACACAGGCGTACATCAGCAAAATTGCTTCAGTTTACAACTCTACTTTTCAGTTTTTCGTTGAGGTTTACCGAGTAGAAAGGCTAAGAGAATTATTTCAAAACATCGGGATATCTATTTCCCATAAACTACTAACAATAGAAATTAAATTTCCCTAATTAAAACCACATTTTTTCCTTAAATACAATGATTCCGAGGTATTTGCTCAAAAAGTAGACAAGACATGAACACTTAACTGGACTGAGTAAACGTTCTGATTTGTCAAAGTAATCAAGGTGTTTATCATCTATTTACTCAGAGAAAGCGATATCTCACGAAAAAGCAAGCGAGGTCAAAATTCATTTGAAACCAAAACACTTCTATGCATACTAACAATGTTCACGCGACCTTGCGTGTTATCGCGCCATTTGAGAAAGGGAAACTCTGAATTGAATCGCTCCAACAAAAAGAACCTCGATATTAAACCTCACTAGCAGTTCGAGCCCTCTTTACGTAATCGATAATTTTGTCAGATTTGTATCTTTACCTAATGCGTAAGCTCCAAAGGTAAAGAGATCCGATTCAATATCTATCCTGGACGTTGATAACAGGCGTACATTCATGTAACAAAGTCGTAAGCTAGATCGTAGCTCTCGGGCAGGGGAGGCGTGAAAAATAACGGGCGTAAAACACTAGGCCATTGTCGAGAGAAGCCTAGCTCAGGCAAAGGCATTTCACCACCCAAAATTCTGCCTTTTTTCGCCCGCCAGCTCTTAAATTGTCTCCAATCATACATGCCACAAGCTACTGAGTAAAGAATGTAAAGACAACTTCAAGACAAGATAGGAGATGAGGATGTGAGATGTTACTTACGTAGCTTTTGGTTCAACCACCTTATATCAATTACCTCAAAAGAAACTTGTAACACCTCAGCTTTGGAACGCATTGAACACGCTTGTTTAGACCTGTGACAAATGTTTTACGGCTTATCAGTTCAAAGTGTAACATTTGTACACAACCTTTTTGTTTACGCTGGTGACGTCATTTCCTTTTTTGTTATGGAATTTACAAGCAAATTAACATCAGAAATAATAAACATTTTTAGACGGAGATTGGAAAATTGATGTTGACAGGGAGACAAAGTCTCTGTTCTAGAGATAAGTAGAAACCGCTTGCCACAAAATTATATGATTCAGCACATGTAAATCACACATAGGTCTGCAATGTTATCTCCCGATCCAGTCTCTGAACCAACTTTTCTACCCGAGAAATAGACGAGCCATATGCGGTAGGTCGCATCCTCATCAAGTGCTCTGTAAATACTGAAATCTCTAGGTAATGCCTCGAAGATAGAGGTCTTGTTGATTTTAGATTATATTTGGTATTCCCCCGTGTTTGAGCTACTTTTAATTCTATTCAAAAAGTATCATGTGGGTTTTTAACGTCGGTTTAAAACCATGAATAGAGGCCGTTATCATCATTATTATTATCATCGTCGTTGTTATTGTCATTGCCATTATTATTATCATTTTTTATTATCATTATTATCATTAAAGGACCAGACCTTACCTCATATTTTACCGTGTTTTCTTTTTTTAACCTGACGCGTTAATTGTCACAGAAGACAAGTTCGGTGTTAGAAACGCCGACGAAAGGATTTTTATGTTCAAGCCTTCTGGGACCTCTGCAAACATCTTGCATGCTCAAATCGCCCACCGGCTCAAAACCCGCATGCCGCGCCTTTCCTGTCGCTGAACCCATGAGAGCCTGCTTGCTGTCTACCCTTTGGTTATGTCTGCCTCGTTTATCTTTTTCTTGGAAAGCTTCTTTTTATAATTGCTATAATTATATTTTACAGCAATATGGACCAAATGGAGATTAATGCCATGTGCGCATTGTCGAGTCTCAAAACATGTCAGTGTTATATGAGAAGTAGAATTCGTCGTGAGGAACACCCAGAAGAACAGAAAATCAAAATTGCACTTTCAATTCACTGCATTCATGAAATGGGACATCATTCAACAAGATGATACTAAGAAATATATATCAGAAACAATTTAATTAGATTTGATTGTTAATCTCGTGAATCTCACCTTAAATTCCTGAGTTTTAGTTTCCCTGTACAGGTGCGTTGAAATCAATGGTGCCTCGATCCGTCTAGTGGCTGTGAAAGTGATATCTTTCAAGTCAATCTTTTTCCGTTTCTTTTTTCGAAAAGTACTTTTTGCCATTGAATAGTAAAAAGTGACAGAATTGAGCTGTAAAAGGACCACACCGCTTAACAATACTTCGCTCAGTGAAGACCCTAGCATAAGTTTCCTTTGACCTTTGGTAGCGGTTGCGATCAGCTTCGATACTTGCAAACATTGACTTTGTATTGGCTATCTGTTTTACATGCACGAAAGATTTCCTTACTATCCGCAGGGGCCCACGACTTTAATCTTGCGGTAGTTGGGGAGTTGCTCACAAATTCGACGTCTACGTCTGGCTGATTTTTTTATTCTTATTCTTTTTTTCACCTCTTCTTCTTCCTGTTCTTTTTCTTGTTCCATTTTTTGCGTCTTTCAGTTCCTTTTATTGAAGTAACAGAAAAAGTGTGGGGAACATGCAAATTGTGCAAAATTTGCGCCTAGAGGGAAATTACACCTACCTATATACCAAAAAAGCTCACGAGTGAAGACTTGTAAAACTGCCCCTTCTGAAGCCAAGGAGTGAAGTAACCATCCCAGACAGGGAGCTAGATTGAACATTTTTGGAGACAAACTAACTCACAATACTACTTCACAAGACTTGAGAATGGAACCTTTAAGAGGCTGGGAAGGACCCTAGTACAGACCCGCGAAGTCGTGAAGGCGAGAAATGAAGACGGATTATAAGAACATCAGCAGGATGTCATGTCAGCGGAGGCACGACGCACCGGTGACGATGACGATGACGATGACGATTCCACCAGCACACATATTTACAATCATCTCAGCAATTCAGAAGGAGAAATTGATTTCCTTGAGAATAAATCGTGTGATTCCATTTCTTCCATATCGACTTAGCCAAACGTATACGTTATATATAAGGGACGATGGGATGGCTTTCTAGGATTCAGAAACCATTAAATGAGTGGTATGTGATCACCTTTTGATGACGTAAACAGTAAAAAATGATCATTCTAAACTTGGAATTTCGAAAACTATTTTCAAATCTTCGAAGAACTTAAACATGTATCGAACACACTTTATCAACATCTGATTCAGTTTTATTAGTTACTATTCCATTTTTCTTTTCCAAAAATTAACTAATAGTGAGACATTAACAGCAGAAAATTCTCTCCGTTCCAATTGCTTGGGTGCTATGATTGCAATGCCCGTGATTCGTGATGTAACTTTGAACTTAGGACACTACGGACACGTTGCGTGACTCATCTTATGTGCTGAGAATGAAGAGCGATGGTAATTAAGTTTCCCAAAATTACAAACGAAATGTATGGCAACTGACAGTTGTTTCCACTTTGCATGGCGCCATTTTGATTGTTGCCTCACAGGAGATAACAGCCTTCATCTCACAAAAGGGGCTTCAGCAAAACTGTATCAATTCAAGAGCGCGCAAGTTAATGGAAATAGGGTAGTTTTTTCGTCTATTAACTGTTTTGGTTCCCGTTGTACGAGTTGAATTGTGAGAGAATTCTGAGAGCTAATTAGCTTCTTGTGGTACGTCATTACGTCACGCGTGTGCGAACGGGTCACTTAGATGTTTTCCAAAATGGGGCCTTTCATTGTTGAATTTTTGGTACATTAAAGGCAGTTTTCGAAGGGTTAGGTTACTATTTGGAATCTTTTGATGCCTTTAACAATTAATCCTGAAATAATTTTTTTTTTCTCTGTGATAACTATTTCATGGGTACCGCAGTGTGAGCTGTTCCTTCTATTTCCCTAAGAAAGGAGATTAAAGAATGAGCTCTGCTTTATGTTTGTTTGTTTGCTTGTTTTGCCCTCATGGCAAGGTGAAATAAGACTGGGTTTTATATTGAGTTTCTATATTTTAAACATGAACCTATTCGAGTCGATCATTCAAGCCATAATTGTGGCATTAAAGTTGCATCATAGGTCACGCAACGCTCATGGAGAGTTGCGTGACATACTAAAAAAGAACAACTTCGATCGAGACTAGCGTCTGCCTCAGATGCTTATAATATTAAAAATAGACGTTAAGATGAAATAAGAATTTCTTGAAAAGTTTGATGTTAAAGATGCTTGTGAATTTCTGGTTGTACCATTTTGATAGTTGTTCTCTCGCTAGATATTTTTGTAGACGTATTTGAGATTCGGTGATGTTGATGATGGACAGGTAGTGCTAAGTTTTCATACTGAACTTCAACTTAATTTCAACCTTGTTATGCGACCAATTTCTTACAATTCATTTTTTTTAATTTCTGAAAAATCCCCCTTTGCTGATGAAATATTGATTTCTTTTTTCGCTTTTTCCCACGACACTAGTCAATCGGACAAGATCAATACTGACGTAATCTTTTTGAAGTACGGTAGTACGTATTTTTAGAGAAAAATCAATATGCGCCCTCCACTCTTCATAGCTTAATTATTTTTCTGCTCAAGAAAGTGGCTATGTTTAATTATCAACTTCACAATGTGTAATTCTGATTGGTTGAGATTACGCGCCATTGTCCCTTACCGTTGTTTGATTGGTCAAGTTGTGACAATATTTTTATTGAGAAATTGACGTTGCTTTGCTAATTTCACGAGCAAATTTTACGGAGCGAACCTGAAGTCGCTTGATGATGGAAAATGCCGACTGAAATCCCTTTTGTCTGGCGTATTTTTACGCTGCCAGGCCAAGGAGGCAATCGGTAGATGCGGTCGCTAAAGTTGTGGTTAGTTTTGCTGGTTTAAAGATGCATTTTTATCTTTACCATTACAGGTTAATTTGGAGATCATTTGTGGAAAGTTTTGCGGATGACCATGGTTTCATTCTGCTTCACAAATCAATTTTCTCTTCCGAAGGTTGTTTAAATCCTTTTGATTATACGACCTGTTTTGATGCAAAGAATTAATTTCTCAGATATAGTGTTGGTTTTACGTTGTATAGCAACTTAAAATTTTGATATGACGCAGAAATGTGACTCGATCCGTCGATCGGTCGGCAAGCTCAGTTAAACCACAACAATTAGGCAAGAATATTAAACACAGGGAAGCTACACTTTTAGAACTTTCATAACATAGATTAAACGCACGATCGTCTTTAAAGGGTCACTGTAGTATATACTTAGAGGTGAAATCGTTTGCATTTGGTTAACAACAGACAAAAAATCGACCTACGAGGTCATTTCCTGTCGATTTTGACGTATTTCCTTTCGACGAATCGAGTTGAAAGTTTTTGTACAATACCCGTAGAACAGCGAGTTTATCATAGCTGTACTCAACTCACGTACCTGTATATTCGGTGAGTCTTTAAATTCTAGTGAGCTTTTCAAATTCCTTGCGATCTTTCGGCGAAACAAGATCTTAGTTAGAGTTTGGTCGCGAGAGGTAATAGAGTAAGTCTTATGATAGCTGTGTCGACGTGTCTTTGGTCCGTTTGTTTAGCCAGTCGGATAAAAATTTAATCAGGAAAGTTTGCTGAATTTCCCAGTTTCCTAACGGTGGATAATCTACGCATGATCATCGCAGAAATTTGGAAATGTTGTTCTTTATAAAGACTAGTAATTTGAATGTTTATGTTGTCGAGCAAGTGGAAGCCTTCCGTAGAGCGATCATATTTTGTGTATGATTATAACATCAACAGGTTTTTGGTTTCGTGACCATGTCAAAAGAAACCCCAGGACTCTACTAAACTCAAAATGCCTGTGGAGGAGAAGAGAGACAAGGCACAGACATCTACAGTGAATAGGTAAGTTGTCCAAACTCGCTTCAAAAATTTTTACCTCGATTTCAAGTACATGGGTTTTTCGGTTCATGTCAAACTCGCTACTTGCCAGAATGTTTACGGTTTTCATACGGTTTACTTGACCATATCTGAGTCATTTGAAAATTTGAGAAGGAAGTCGTTTTTATTCAGGAGTTGTCAAGGAAAAGACTATTATGTAAACTACAACATCATTAATCACATCTTATTTTGCCCAAGGGTATTTACTAATTTTGCGAACGTGTAGTGCCAGTTGTCGTTTTCGTTTGCGCTTGATTGGCGCTAATTTGCATTTATTTCCCAAAAGCGCCTCGAGAAGCATTTAAGTGAGAATTACTGTGTAATGTGTTTCTGCATGAAAAAAAAACCTGTTCTCTTCCTGAATACGAAAACGTAGACTTACAAAATAATATTTTGATATATTGGATGTATCAGCTAGGTACCTCAGGTATCCATTAGGCAAAGTTTTTCTATATACTTCGTTAAGTGGTTTTCAATCATATCGATCTGTCGGGGCTCTTCTGATGAAAGCTTGGAGCGTCCTTTTTTTTTTGTTTGTCGGAGTATTTCAAACAATTTTATTTTAGTTATGAAGTATTGTGTAAATAGACTGTATCTGAGAATAATAACCGGGGAACAGTGAATTTAACTTGAATACCAAATAGAATCATTTGGTGTGTAACCGCAAAATCTTTTCTCTTCGTATTTAAATAGGACGCAAATTCGCTGACGAGATTCGTGAATTTTAATTCTTCGTATGTGGTCGGGTTTTTTAAGAAAACTGACAAAGATGTTATAAATATTTCTCTGTGGGAAAGCTGCAAGGGGTTGATGTGATTGAACTTTGTTCTTCCTTCGTTAATTTCCGACACATCCACAATTCAGCACAACAGTACTTGAATCTCTTTCCGTTGAAGGAAATCATGGAGATACAATAACTTTAGAACCTCCTGGTAGCTTTTGTGACTCCAACTGAAATATAAACACATCCCTAAGAAGTCTATGTTTTGCTCTCAAAACAAATAAATGGCAATCTTGAAAGATGCCTTTAAAACCCCTTTTACATAAAAGCATTTAAGTTTAGCCCCTAACTTCACGGGTGGATTGATATTCGGTATGATAAACATACTTCAAATTTTTACCTGGAGCTTAAAGGTTAGGAAACTTTGGATTAATCCCATTTTTCTACAATTTGATGATTGAATACACTAAAATGAACTGGGAAAATTTTCCCAAATAGTTATTTGAACAGAGAAATATAGAGATCTGGATTAAAATTTGACCCTGGGTTGGTGCTAATCGGCCTTTGTACAACTGGGCCCTGTACATATATGTTACTATAGACTAAGTTTTTTTAAAATTTTATGCATGAGTACCTTCATCATGCATAAGATTAGCAAGTGATGTGTACCCTAGAAAGACACTTTTGTAGGATCAAAAAGATAATCACCCTTGAAAGACACTTCTAACCAATGCGTAGATTTTCTGATGTTTGCAAGAAAAGAAATCTGCAGCTAGAGTCTACCATAAGAATTGTGTCTGTAAAATGAGTAGTAACCCAGATAAATGTAAAACCCCTTCTTGGCACTCTTGTTTTTGCAAGAAATGTCAAGTACATTACGTCAAATGTCTTTCAGCAGAGTGAGAGTTTTATTTTGCTTCTTAATGTAAAAATTGAGATCTAGCGGCTATGCTATAAGGTATCTAGTTGATAACTTTAACAAAAAAAATAACAAATCTTTGTCTCTCTTTTCATTTCAGGGAGAATGAAGAAAAAGATTTATCCAGATTGTTAGACCTGCTAAACACCCCAGCCAGCAAACAACAGGTATATAATGTTGTACATACTATATTTCCTCAAACAAAAAATCATTCTCCAACTATTACACCACCTTTTCTATTGATTAAGTGCCCCCTATTTTGATCAAAATTTGGATAAGTAATTGAAGGTTTATTTTAAGAAATGTGGTACAAACTTCATCATCATCATCATCATCATTTATTTGCCATTTTAATATTACAAAAAAACTTCCCCAGCATTATAGTTTGCAGGAGGTGAGGTGACCCAGGAAGCCACTGGGCCTATGGGAGAGGACACCTCACTCATACATATCTAAAAAGAATATATGCTGCAAATGTGTGGCTTGGCCATTTCAGTGATTATTTAAGCAAAACTCTGGCATTTTCATCTTAAAGCTAAGAAGATTTGACAAATGAGTGACTGAAACAGGAAGAGAGTTCAAAATTTTAGAACCTTGGTAGAGAATTATAAATTGCTAGAGATTTGTACAACACAAGTGTGTTTTGATAATTGCTGGCTGCTCTGGAACCATAGCAGTGAATTTGGCTATTTTGTTACAAAAAGATTGAGAAGTAATAAAGCATGAATTTGGTGATTTCAAATGGATTGATTTGGAGAGTATGTAAAATTCCTAGTTTGGAGAATAAAGGAGTGGAACGAACTTGATAGTTTAAATTTGGTGATAGCCCACATAGCTTGCCTTCAATTTTAAGATGCTCAATAGGAAAAGTTCTCATTTTGGGCTCTTCATTGGAACTTTTGAACTTGTATTTTGACCCTTTACTTTCAAGCTTCCTTCCATCTCTTGGATCCCAGATGAAAATCAGAACACCACAGGTAATCCATGGGCTGGGCAGGCAAATGGAGTGTTACCCCATCAACACCAGTCAACTGAAGCTCTTGCTTTGGAGAAATTCAGGTATATATAAATTGGGATAACTTGGTTTTTTCAACTGAGTTGACAATGTAAATTGGCCACAATAAAGAGTTTCTGGGGTGAATTTTTAAGCCTTAGCTCTTTGTCAGAGCAGTGGTCATACATGATCAACTCAGTTGTTAAAACCAAATTATTGTCCCATACTCCCCCACGGATGCAGCACTTCAGTTTCTTTAGGAACTTATCCCCTTTATATATAAATTGGTTTTTTGGTTGAATGACTTCTGAAATTTGAGTTTTCTGGTATTTACTGGAATGCATTTATGGTTTGCCTTTAACAACTTTTGACTTTCAAATGACATTTATTTTCAAGTGACTCTTCATTCTAAACATTACCACCTAAATAGTTTGAAATTTCTACTGCTTTTGTATAGATAACACTTATCAGCTAATGATTCTTACCTTGCAATTAGTTAAAAATAGAATCCAAACAAAAGAATAATACGCGGTTCTGTTACTCACAGTAATGCATCATTTGATCTGAAATGAAATTATTCAAGAATGACATGAATTAAAACAAGAAAAGTGGAATTCATGCTTGTGATAGTCAAATGTTATAAAACATGTGTTTTGTGAAACAAACTTAACTATAGATGTTTAAGACTTGGTTGGGAACAAAATCAAAGGCTAACTAATGATATTAAGGTATTTAATGTTAGTTACTTAGTAATACCATCTAATATAATCTTATCTTTACTAAGCCATTCTTTTAAATAAAAATGTTACTGGTAATGTTGTAGTTCTCTTTTGGTGTGCTTGTGAATGCAGGCAGTGTTCCTGCTTTTGGTAAAACTTGCTGCTGATAATTTACAGTTGTATGCAAGAAAATTTATTTCTTTTTGTGACAAGATTCTCCATTTAATCAACAGCTCCAGGTACCAGGGAGTCAGGAATTTCAGTTCACATGCCCTCAGCAGTTACTTCAGCCAGGTCAGTTAGGAACTTGGAGCTCAATAGAAGAGTGTTATCTATAGCTTACAGCACTGTTATAAGTATGATACATTTCTATGTATAGCATGCAGTTATCTGGTTTACATATGATATAAACCCACCCACTCTTTCACTTTGGACACGAGTATCCTATTCAGAGATATAACTGGCAATCTCAAGGCAGCTTTTGCATGCCAGCTTGGTTGTCAGTATAATATTAGATCTAATTGACAAATGAAGAGAAATGAAAATGAAGGTACTGTGCCTCCTGGTACAGTCTTAGATGGTAGTGTGTTGGAAAAGAGGTGTTGTTGGAACTCATGGGTATTTCCTTGCAAATGTTGGGATGCCTTTGATTATATTCTGGCATTTGAGGATATCATGGGGGCATCAAGAATTATGTAAAAACCCCATGACTTCTGTTTACTCAAAAAGTGGCAAGTGTAAAGGATTTTTATACATTGCTAAATGGTGGTTTTCATCTATGTGAGGATAGTTTTTGCAGAAAAACAAGTTCTTATCAAGGACAAACATGACATGTTTGTGGTCTTTCTATTTAGATTTTCACAGCCCTTGTAAAGCAGCGAGTTTGCTACCTGTGAGTATCAGTGTTACAGTGAACAGTATAGACCTTTTTCAAAATGGTGGGCGTGATATTAGTCTTTAATGCATATGCAAATCAACCTTCCTGGTCTCACATTAGCATGAAAATTATTGCGTTTTTCAAACATGTTGTCAAGGCCAAAAAGGCTAATTTTAAAGGCTAAATTACATGGAATTTACAAATCCTAGAGAATAACAGTTAGGTACACCATTTATTAAAGGGGCTTCTGGTCTATATTTAGCATCATACTTGTAAAAAATGAAAGACAAGTGGGACAGATTTAAACTTGCAATCTTCACAAGATTGAAGGGACAATTTATGAAGAGTTGTTAGAAAATTAACTTAGAAGGAAATGTTTTTATTTGACATCAGTCTATTTTTAGATATTATTTTTTTGCAATCCATTACTAGGCATGCAAATAATTAGCTGATCACAGAATTTGTTGTTTTAATTTGTCTTTTTTTTTCTGTCTCAATTAGGGAGTGGATTGAACGAGTTCCTCCAGAAAATATTCTGAGAGTGCTAATATGCCTCAGAATGCTTATGAGGGACCACACATTTCAGGTAATTACAACTGAACAAAGATTTACGGCATGGTCAAACTTAAAATAAAACCAAAAAAACAATGGTGTCTTAGGTCTGGTTTTTTGTGTTGTATGTTGGAAGCCTTTGAACAAAGCACCAGTATTGTTGAACCTTAAAACAAATTGTGATCTCAAGTTAGGGGCTCTACATTTGGAATTTCAGCTTGTCTTTTAACAAAGTCTAATAATAAACTTTGGAGTTCAGCCGCAGAATTTGGAATTTTTAAGGATTTTCATGTCTCATGTTTGATTAGGTTTTAGTTGTGAGGTCTTACCTTTCAGGGTTCATACTCGAGTTTTATTTCGACCTGTTATGTGGGGGGATACCAAGGCCTAATGGTCAGTTAATGTAGGTTGTGCTCAGGGTGCTGAGGTCTTAGCTACTACCAGACTTAAACTTACTGCACATGTACATATTTACAAGAACAGTGCCCTAGTTTTTTTTATTCATGATGTAAAAAAAATGCAATGATAAAATATGAATGTTTTTTCATGAATTGGGAATTAATAATTTTCCCTTTTTACAGGTTGAATTTTTCAATCTAGGTGGTGTGAAAGTCCTTGCAGAGGTTTGTTTGTTTTTAGTGCTTATATGAACTCAACAAGTATAATTTACCAACAGCAACACAATAATAATATTAGTTGATTTATTTCTGAATATAAACCAAGGGTGACCTCTTAGTATTTCACTGTATAACTTGTTCCAGGAGGGTGATAGACTGCAGCCATTTGAAAAAAAATTAGAGCATACAGTTGTATGCTCAATCATACAATAGGGTGGCCTGTTATCAAAACCAGTTTGAAGAGAAAAATCCACCATTTTCTTGGATATTAGGTTGGCAGTTACTGATTATGCACAAGGAAAGGAACTTGGGTCGCAGAAGATGGACAAGAGTACCAGCTTATCTGTATATTTACGCGAAGAATGACTGGGAAAAAATGGGACTAGTTTGCTGGAAAAAAAATTCAGCCTCATTATTAACAGACTTAGATTGGTCTGTCATTTTATCGAATATATCATGTACTCACTGTAGTGTTCTCCTCCCATTGTGTACTTGATGAAATATCTTTTTGTGAAGTTTTGTTGCAATGTTGTCCGAGATCCAATTGTCTCGGGTTTTTTTGGACACAAATGATAATTCTCTCCTGTTTGTTATCAGAGGCTACAACTATTGACTGAAAGTTATCTTGAGAATGGAGAAGAGCATTTACTGTTGACATTCTGAAAGAAATGACAAGTAAGGATCTTACCATGAACATTTAGTTATAATTTCTCTGTACTGTATGGCTTTGGTTCTTGTTTGTCATCGTGTTTTAAGTCTTGATGTGTGTGGTGTAGATGTGCATCCATGCACGGGAGTAAAAACTGGTACTGGCAAATGGTCTGAGAACCCTGAAAAAATGCGGAGGGAATGTGGAGTGGAACTAGTATCACATACAGGGGGAGTTGCAATTCCTGCAAGTACATGTTCCTGTAGTCACCTCATGCTGGAGAAACTGGGATATGCTCTTGCATCAAGCTAATGAGTCTTTTTATGCTTATGTGATATCTTTTTTTTTCAGACATTTGTCAGAAACTTGCTGCAGATGGGAGCAGAGGGAGTGGCTTGTGGAATGTTGTACTCATAAGGTACATGTGTATGTAATACTCTACAAGAGTATTTTTCAAGTCTGGCAACAGCCATCACTGAGTACAAGCAAAAAGGAAAGTTATGGCAAACAAAAGAGACAGCAATTTTCAGAGGAATCTAATAGAGGACTCTCTTCAATCCATGATTGCCCACTAGAAATGCTTGCAAATCACCTTGCCTTTTGCTTTGACAGGGCACCGATGGGCTCCCCTTTCCACCCTACTCCTCCCTCCATCAGAGGTGTCTCATCATTTCATCTATGAACCTGATCGTGTAGAAACGGTACATACACGCACATTGCGTTAGTATGTGTAACATGTGTTGTACCCAAAGGACATGTAAATGCTCTACCTTGTATTTCCAGGCTCTTGTTCTTCTGTTATCTGCTAGTGATGTGAGGGTTCTTCATTGTTCCTTGTATGCCCTGATGGGCTTGGCTCAAAGGTTAGCTTTATGTAGAGATCAGTTTAACATATCTTATATGCCATTCATGTTGTTATGAAATAATGCAATTAGGCTTGTTAAACAAAAATGTAATTTCTTTGATGCATCATTCATGACCATATTACACATGTACAAACTTTAAAGTGCCAAATTGTGCAGGGAGGCAAGTTGCTCTGACTAGTAATGTCAGACAGTGATGCATGACCATCAATGTTGTGTTATGCTTTGTTACATGGTATCCTCAGTTCCACAGTTACTTTTTTTGTTGTTTTTGTATTTTGTAAATAGTGAGAGACCCACGAGCTCTGATTGGTGAATTGAATTGCACAGAGATTCTATTAAGAATATTACGGGAATATGACATCCTTTCCAAAACGTAAGTTATGTGTATGTGATAGAGGGTTTTCAATCCCTCTTGACATTCCTTATGTCTATTTTCAGTCTTATGATAGGTCTTTTGGTCATATGATTTATTTATTTATTTTTTTTTAAGGTTCCTTGTGAAGGTTGGACTCTTATTTACTTATCAATGCTTTCTTATTTGCCCTATGTGTTATTTTGATGAACAGGGGATTCCCCAACTCTCATATGTCTTTCGCATCAAGTTTTTATTAGTCTGGCGGCTGGTCTTCTGAGAATATTGTGTGCTGACAGCAGTATCAGAGAGCAGGTTAAGGTCTTTGATTAATCCCAATTTGTCTGAGGTGAGAGATGCTTCCTTTTAAGTATGGTACCCTTCAATCAAGTTGGAGTACAACCTCATTTAAAACAATATATCTTCTAGAAGTACATTTTTGTTGTGTATTCCACATCAAAAGAAACATTGGGAAGGCTTCTTTAGGGTCCCTTTGTTCATCATGATACCCTTGGATAGTTTTTTAGACTGACTCCCATACGCTTCCCAGCCACCCACCCCCTCTCTAACTTTCATTGGTACATTCCAGCTGTTAAAAATTCACGACTAGAGTTTGATGACCTATCCTGGGTCCTTGAGGCGCGACACAAAAAAACTGCGAGGTGTTTTTTTTAATATTGTAGAGGTGATGTGTCTTGTCTGAAAGTAGCCCAGATTGTATCTCTAACATAATCTATGGCTCCAACAATGTACAATTTTTACAGTCTATTCAACCAGTATTGTCATGCTTTTCATTCAGCTTGTAGCATTGTGACAAATCTCAAGCTTCTGTGGAAACTTGGTACGTATATAGACGGCCAGTGCCATTGGGGGGATTTGGAAATCCTCCTACTAATTTTTACTTTCAGGTAGGACACGGCCGCATTGTCACATTGCAACGTAATGTAGATTCCCACTGCCTAAAATACTTGTTTTTTGGTTTACGCTATTGTAACGGTACGGATTAGTGGTACAACTGTCTGAAGATTAGTGACTATTCTAGCCAATGGAATTTTCCACATCAGACCCGCCCTCGCTTTTCTTGGTGGAATTACGTTACTTATGGTCACTTCTTCAGTAAGCAAGACCCTTCCAATATTTAGTACTAGTATCCCTTACCTGTCTCCACATTGTATTTGGAATTTGCCCCTGTGTTTTAAGACACAAAAAATATTCCATGGTTTCATAGTTCTTTAAAAATTGCTCATGACGTCTCTTCGATACTGATAATGTAATAATCTTGATATCTCGAGGAATAACCCACTATTTATCACCCCTGTTAGTCCGAAAGTGGGTTCACACGTTCCACAAGCTTTTTTGCTTATTTTTAATGACAAAACAGTATTTATCATACCTGGGCCAGGCTGATACACAAACCTCGAGTCCGTACACCCCTTTGTAACGAGTTTGCAACACTAAGTCCCGTTACCAACAAACGGGTCAAAGCATATCAATACATACATGATCTTGGAATTTTCCTCTAAGGGACCTTGGCTGGCGTAAGGGATTAAACAGTTATCTCGTTGCACACCCTCTGACAGTCCAGTAGAATACTCCATGCACTAGTTGCATGTATTGAGAGACTTTTTCTATGCTACGGCGCAATCGGCTATATTGCTGACTTTTCAAACATACCTACCTCGTCCCCTACTGCGTAGTCTGCCCCTTGCTAATAACAGCAGCCCACTTTTCTAGAGTCGTACTAACCAGAGTGATACCAAACAATAGGATACAGTTCTTAATTACTTTGTCTGTTTTTTGCAGAGATCGGAAGCCGGAGTCAGGCGCTGAACAGTGAGATTATATCTGGGTGCTCTGATACCAACGTTCCAAAAGCATCCAATCAGTCGAAGAGGTAAACCCTGCAGCATGTATATGTAACGATAGGGATCTTGATTACATGGGCACCAGTTGCCATGAGTCACATATAAAACTCTGTCTCTTTAAGCATGAATGCCCATTTCTATTTTAACGCGAACCCCATACTTGTAAACACTGTAGGCTTGTAACCAGAAGTCACAATCCATTAGTGTAAATGTACCCGTGCTCATGGGTCACTAGTCCACATAACAACAATGCAATTCTTTTCAAGGTCAAAATATATAACAAGTAACTTATTTAGTAGTTTTGATGTCAAATGAACGCGAAATGGTTAATTCATTGAGTGAAAACTCCTTTTCAAATATACAACATTTATACTAGACGAACGAGGCAAACATTGATTTAAGTGATGAGAGACAGTTGTTAAACACCAATGCAACACAAGCTATAGGGCATAAAAGTTTACACATCACTGGCTGTTTGGTCTCTTGATTTAGGCTGAACCTTTGACAATCGAATATACATGTACAATTTAAATTTTACTGCAATATGCGGCACTGATACCTTTTCCAGAGAGTAAAATTGCATTTGTGTTGTTGCTCCCAAGCAGACTGACGGCCTGATTCTGGAGAAGATTACCAGTGCCGTTGAAAATTGGTTGAGTTATGCGAAACCTTCTTCCCCCACCCTATCCTCCCAAAAACAAAAATATACAAAGGGATCGCAATGCATGGAAAATATATAAACTGGTACACATGTAGATCTCCGTGCAAGCCAGTCAGCATTGATTTGAGGGATAGGGATGAAGTAACATTATTTGTTCTTATAGGAAAATGTTGTGAGAACAAAATGCGATGCTAATATTTAAAAATGTTCAAAAAGTTTATGTGAGATTGTAACTTGGCTTTTCGGGGGGAAGAACTTTTTAGTTTTTTTGTTTGTTTATTTTGGTTGGAAGACTAATACTTTGTAAGTTGCGGAAACTTTTGTTTTTTTTTTTTCTAAAAACCTCTTTCAGGAACCTTCTTGTTTGTAGTCATCTGCAACCACATGTAGTTCATAATGGGCCAACTTTCAGTTAAAAATCGCGATGAACTGATCTTAGTGATTGTTTTTTATTTTCGAGGGTTAGCTGTGTGCTATTGCCCCGACTGAGCTTGTTGTAAATGACACAGAATGTGACACGCAAATTGTGCATTGGTGGTGGGAGTGTAAACTGAATGTTTTCTCTTCAAAAAAGAAGCCAAATCTTACCTTCTGAACTGAAGTCCATCAACACGAGGCTTGTTTAGAATTTATTAAACGTGTAACAGGAATATCCCCAGTTACATCCGGAAGGTGAGTCTTATCCAGGCTCTCAACATTCAGAGAGTAAATAAAGGTTCTTCAGATTATTTTCCCGGTATTCAGTTATATTACAAGGGGTAGATGACTGTCGAATGTCAAAGCAATTATTTTTAGGCCTAGGAAACAACAACTCCTGACCCGACGAGAATGGCAACTGGGACCTATTCATTCAAAGCTCCAGAGAACAGGGGGTACCAGGCCACCGCATCTTTGCAATTAAAATAAAATGTGTGACAAAAACTCCAAAGTACTAGTAATTACATAGCTTATGCTTTTGTTATCATATAACACATTACAAACAACAAAAGCGTGACGTCGGCAAAATAACACAAAGCGTGTTACATCCTCTAATTCCCAACTGCTGGCAGTGCGATCTCTGTGGAACCAACAGCAACTACTAGCGGTCTGTAACTAGTGGTGCAGGACGCATTTTAACTAACGTAAAGCTAGCGTAATAATTGTATGGTAAATATTCTTTCATTATTGGCCGTGATACTACTAGGTTAATTAAACCGAAGCTCGTATCGGTTTTGTATAGTTATCAACTTCGGCACAGCCCCATACTACATTA
>NC_089321.1:4694512-4711526 GCF_036669915.1 Pocillopora verrucosa
TTCTGGAGGGACAGAAAGGGAGGGGGGGGGGGGTTGGCACCATTTGATATAGTTAATCCAGGGATAAGTGTTAAGGAAGGATATGAGATCTAAAAGGCTGGGGTGAACACCTCACTATCTGAATTTTTTTTCAATCAAAATGCTTGATTTTGGACACTGGTGTTTTGGCACATGAACATGACACGTGTTATGAGAGGGGTGATCATTCCGTTTGTTCTTCTTTTTTGTTTTGAAGTGTTTCAACATCTAACTCTGTGGGCTATCACCCTCCCCTCTGCTTTTAGGAAGTGGAGTAGGAGATCATGTGGATGCTGTATCAACCCCTCTAATAAATTTCTGTTAGGCACTGTCCCCTTCTACTTCTCAGTTCAGAAATACTCACACATTGCAACATTACGTCAGCTAAACAAAATGTGTAGTTGGCAATCTTTCCACACATCACTTCATCACTCTCTAGCTAAGTGATATTATTTCTTCCTTATTTTGAACTGCTTTTGACTTGGGCACCATTCCAAATCAGTAACAGGCATGTTGTCCATTTCCAAGACTGCATAGAGGTTTTCTTGTGCCAGCAAACCATGTCTTGAACAATTTGAGAAATTAGCAGAGGGATATAGGAAGCCCCACCCGCTAGGCAGCTTCTGACCACACCCACCTTGAACGCCCATGGCTTGTAAGTGGTGTAGAACTTTGGGAAGGTTTCCTTCAACAGAGGTGGGAAGAAATAATCACACATACAATTTCAGAAAAACACATAGAACAGGTTAGCACGCAGGCAACTTAATGTACAAGGAAGGTTTGAATGCGTTTTGATTACTCCGGACAAATTTTAACGTGGATTAGATGAAATTACTAGGACCATTGGCTTCTTTTTAGTCAATTTTTCAATTTACACCACTCTTACTTTCTTAAAATTTTCTCAAATTATTTTTTCATTTACATGATTATTTATTTTTTCTGTATCGATCGCAGCACAGAACCATTCCCCAAATAGAGTGATTTGCGTTTGATTCTCGTGAAACCAAATCTAAAGTGATCGCCACGGGTAATCAGAACCGAGGTCTACATCTCATGGAGTCTACAAGAAATCAAGGTGTAGTGAGTAGCTAAAAGCGCTAAAAAGCGCAGATAACCAAACACTGATTGGTCGAGAAGATGGTGCGAGTTTTCTATAGCAAATTTTCAAATTGTTTCTGTAAATTTTCTGAACTGTGGAGATGACTGACCTGAGCCGTGTTTTGAAACTAAAGATTCAGAAAGGAAACAAACATGAGAAATTTCGTGATTCAACAATGGAGTTTCAACATTGGGAATGCAATGGAAAGTGTAAAAAAGCAAATTTGGGGCCAATCATTAGTTTATCAAAGTTTTAGTTTTGGCCGATATTGATTCTTCCTGACATTCAATATCCCCTCAGTTATGACAGATTATGGCTTATGCTACTGAAATAATTTTATCACACTTAGTTTTCTTGCCGCCAGTAATCCATCTGAAGCTGTCTGTTAGATACGTTCAATATGTCACCACTGCTTTATCAACCTAGTCTTTTCAACGCTCAAGAATGATTGAGAGGGGGAAAATTGCTCCTAAAAATCGTCTGCACGAATTAATAAAAACTGAGTCAATTGCGACCGAGATTAAGACTAAAAAAAACCTAAGAAACTCAAGTTAAAAGTGAGGTGACTGAACTTCCTTTTCACCCTGCCACAATCTTGAACCTGGGATGTTTCTAGGAGCCACAATCTTGTTAAGAATTCAGTACCTCACGTCCTCTTTACCTAAAGACACTAAGAATACAAATTCGAGCAAAAAGAGAAAGGTTTACGGCAACAACAATGAAAAATTAAGAGAACTCTGATAAGATTTCAGTCTACGGGTGCCAAAATGTTTTCTTCTTTTGGACAGCAGAGGTACACTTCCATGTAACCCAAGACATTGAATTGGATTTAAAGATTCAGCCATTGTAAACAGCACCTGAGGACTCTAATCTCGGAAAAAAGCATGGCCGGTTTTTTTCTCATCGTGCACTTAAGGCTATTTGCATAATTTGTCTCATGTAAACTATGCGCAAAGCAGCGAAAAAATTAAAATTTTTACTAATTTCTTAATTATTTCTGTATTTACAGTTAGTTGATCAAAAACGTTGACCATTTGAAACGGTTCGTTCAACAGTGTTGTAGAATAATACGACGTAACATAGGTTATGAAATTTTAGATTACAACGAAACACAAGAGTAAATTTTGCGTCTCGAGGGTAGGGTAATAATAATAATAATAATAATTTATTCATTTCTAGTGCGCATCCGTACATGACTATGATCAGATGCGCATTCCTGAAGTATATACTATAATAGAGAGAATTGAAGAAACTAAAGTATATATCATGTAAAAAGAGAAAATGCTAATAATATGCTAATAAAATCTCCATCCTTGCGATTCTTATTTAACTTGTGAGTGTTCCAAAAATATCTTGAACTTCTTCGGCACTCTGAGCAAAGACAGACACGTCTGAATTACAGCCATGAGGCTCGTCAGCAACAGCTAAGATTACAATTCTCCCTTCAATCTTCTCGTTTAGACCGTTCGCCTTCTGAACCAACCACTTACCGGAGACATTGTGCGTATTTTCAGAAAACATTGCAGAGTGCTTCAGACCAAACACCGATGCCATATACCGAGCGAGAAGAAGGTGACTTGTCTCACCACCCACCCGTGGATTTAAATCAACCATGAACTTTCCGTGATCTGTAAATAAAACCTCGAACGTAACGAGACCAAAGTAACCGTTTTTTAGAAGGTAGTTTTTGATAGGGATTGTAAATTCTTCGTGCACAAGATCTCTGTATTCCTCTTGCTTTCTCCAATCAACAGTAGCGGCTATCCATTTTTATCCATCAAATTTCCCGTGCGTAGTTCCTACCCAGAACATTTCACCAGATTTACTAAGATGGAATTGAAAGCTGGGAACTTCTTTGACTCCTGGAATAAATTCTTAGAACACAATTCTTCCATCCCAACCGCAGAGATCTCTGATATGAGTTGTTGTGGAGGTAAGTTCCCATTCGCCTCGAACGATCTGACTTCCACGACCACACCAGCCCATATCAGCCTTAGCCACACATGGAAAACTGATCGAGTCTTCTTCCATGTGCTTAGGAACTGGTACTCCAATTTCGAGTATAGAGCTTTTCAGTTGCAGCTTGTACATAAGATCGGGATGAATACTTTGTTTGTGTTCTGGAATGCTCTGCAGCGCGGCCGAAGTGACAATAGGTATGTCATCTAGTAGCGCTTCATCCACAGATTTCACCGATGCCAGTGGAAAATCTGGAAGTTCCAGTGTTCTTGTAAATATGACGGTGGTTCACTTTCCATGACCAATTGAATTTTATCACCGGTTGTTGCGAGATTACGCAATGGAAACAAGGTCTGGTTAAAACTTAGCGGTGGAGGAGGCGAATCAAATACTTGGTATTTGGTGCTATTCTGAAATCTGTATCCTTTGGAATACGACGACGGTTGTTGTGGAAGAAAATAAGCCTTCTCTAGGTCCTTTTGGATAAGGTCTCCAATCGTTATCACATTCAGGTTCGAAAAAAACGACGGCTTCGAGTTAGTGGCCATTTTGAAATGCGAATTGAATTAAATTTAGGAATTAAGTGCGACTAAAGCGTGACAGAAGCACGGCGTCCGAATCAAGTGTTTAATTAAGTTCGGCAAAGTAATTGAAGGCCCATTTCCAACCTTGATGCAACGCGGTCGTTTGTTTTTTTCTAACCACTGCTTTTATTTAAATAGCGCCTCTGATTGGTCAGTTATTTTGATCTTGCCACGTTGTCTCAAATTAGCTTCTGCGTTTTCTCTGATAAGTTTGGTGAGCTTGTCAAAATACTACTATGTAAAACAATACTATGCGTTTTAATCCAGTATGGAATCAGATGAATCCATTGATTTAGTAGATTCCGAGGCAGTAAACGCTTATGGGTCGGTTGCTGCTTAAGAAGAACACGAAAATTCTTGCGAGCATTCCGAGGAAAGTGAAAATGTTGATCCACCACGTTTTCATTCATACATCCTTTTTTTTTATTTAAGTTTGCCATCCTTGTTAAATAGGACCAAGATTCAATTGAAGTTTCCTGCCCGTGGACAGGATCATCTAGCGTGAGAGTTTTGGCGAAAATATAAGAGGTTGTATGGGAATAAACAAACGCTCCTAGAAAGTAGAAATACCGTCAAATTTTCAATGTAAAATGATCTAACCATACTTCCACGGTGCATCGCTTGTTGTTTGAACGCCTACTTTGTTGATACGAGGCCATTTGGGTGAGTTATGTTTCCAGGTTTCCCACTCCCAAAAGTGTAGACATGGATAACTCGATATAATGGCCTCGTTTCAACAAAGTAAGCGTTCAAACAACAAGCGCTGCACTGTGGGAATAAGGCGAGGTATCATCATGCGGCATTTATTCGAATAATAGACTCAAAAAGCGTACAGCGATCATTACTTCGATCGCAGTTGGAAATTTTGAGTGACCTATACACAAATCCTTTTGAATGTTCCAATTCTGATATCGAGAAAGCATATCCGACATAAGATCTATTTCAGTTCTCTAAAATTAAAATGGTCGGCTACCATATTTTTGTTTGGATTTTAAATAAAAGCCGCTCTCTTATAAACGCCGCCCGCGAATGAACGCCGCACTCGAATCACAAAAATTTAATAAACGCCGCGGCGTTTAATCGAATCTATTCGGTATTTCACAAGACGATCATCTCACAGCTGGAGCTTGGGCTGCCTGCGTACTCTAGCACGCCAGTGATTTAGACGTCGTACCCCTGTCGTGCCAAACTGAATTCATAAATCAGTGTAGTATACTAATGTACTTCGGCGGATGTGCGTTACCACGGGGGATTCATGTGAATAATTCTTCTTTACAGATTATGCGAGGAGGGTGCTTCGGTAAATACTGAATTACGTACGACATAAGCCCGTCGACTGAATCTGAATCGTGCTTCCGTTACGCTATGGTCGAACCTAATTGCAACTAAGTTCGGCCAAGAGCCCAAATAATGGGCTCCTGGTTCGGCACGATACAAGCTGAGTCTGAGCTGGGCCTAATTCTGCTGCCCCGAAAAACCCTAGCATATTTGACTTTGGAGACGGTTCAGAAAGTTCAGGACCGATACGGAAGAGCGAATGATATTTTAACCAAGGAGCATTGTGACACTACATTGGCAGGGGTTTCAGTAAAAGCTGAGGTCTACCGCCGCTTATGAGATTCCCTCCCACCGTCTGTTTAGCCTACGAGCAAGCAGTCGTGCTTGTGTTTTGCGCTACGGCCCCTTCTCCGGGGGCAGCCAATCGTTACACCATCGGCGGCCACCTTTGGTAAAAGCTTTCTTAAAACCGACTGCAAGACTCAAATGACATGATCAAATGCTTTTATTTCGTCTTTAAAATAAAAAATAGAAATTCAATTCTAATTCACTCCATGCATAAATATCTTAAAATTTTGACTTATAGAATCTAAGTTCACAAACTCTGCATTTTGATTAGCAATTTTTCACTCAATAGTAATTCTTAACATGGTGTGCATACTTCACTCTCATGGAAAAAGAAAGCGATAGAAAACTTCTCTTCCCTGCTAATTCTTTTCTAAAGAGATTTAACAGGGTGGTGAGAAGTGTAATTAACAGCACTAACCTAAAATTATTCACCAAATATACCTGCACAGCAGGCTATTGGAAGTTGAGAAACAATTCAGCTCTCGGCAAGCCACTGGAAGTTGAGAAAAAAGTCAGTTCTCTATCCCCTACCCCTCAGCACTACATTTCTCCAGGGTCCTCCAGTGCCCCAGGGTATTAACTACGCTGGCTCAAGCTAAATCCACTTCTGAAGTTGACGAGAAGCGTTTACATACGTCATTTACAACAAACATGTGTCATTGTGAAGCTTCGAGCAACTCTTTCCTATGGTCGTGGATTTGAATTCCACGACCATGAAGTATCGGGAACTGTTTTGGTTCTAAGATATTACTGCGTACCAAACAAACAAAATTAATGTTGATCCTCGGCAACGCGCTCAGCCGATTAAATTTGACAGGAATCCTTTCACAAGGTAGGTGATAAAGATAACCAAGTTGCGCGAGCACCTCTCGATGCTGAGTCATTGCACTGAAAACCAGACACGATGAGCCTAAACCTTTCATCTGACTGGTCGAGACAGTGATGTAAAATTTTCCACCAATTAGGATCCCTAATTAAAACTACATTACGCCTCTGCTTATTCGCGGTCGATTATTTAATTATACAAAAAGTTCGTCTTCTCTAAATTCTTGGTACACATCAATGAAAACACTTACTTACATGCGCGGTCTAGATAAACTCTCCCTTTTTCCTTTTCATCGACTGCATTTAAATAAACTTTCGCTAAAAAAATAAATTAAGTTCGTTTTTACAAACATTTACATCCACAGGAATCTCGTTTCCCATCCCAGATGGCTTAGAACCACTGTCACTGAAAGCTTCAATTCATCTCTGAATGTTGAAAGAAATCCCACACCGTGTTTTCGAGCATTAACACTCCACATTAAAAACAGATGTTAAGACTGTGTATATCATGCTGCCATTGTGGCTGTTATGAAAGACTCCAATCACTATGACACTAGGAAGTTCCACCCCTCTTGGAGGGGCCTAAGTTGACACCAGATGCCGGCACCGTGCCAATAGGACCCAGAGGAACCGTTCGGTTTCTGAGGGGAAAAACGAAGGGATTGCAAAGATAAATTGTGTGCAATTACAAATAGTATTAGATGAAAGTAATGCTAACGAACTTCATTTCCAAAGTCAAACGCAAAAATCAAAATATATGAGCGAATACAAGTGACACATCCTCTCTTTTTTGCTCTATATTACTTTGTTCCTATTGCTGTTTCAAAACAGGGGGCCATGGCTAAGAGGGAAGAGGGCTTTGGGTGTGCGGTAAAGTGCATTTTGATTGATGGACGTCAAAATAAAACTAAAGAGATCATAACTACCAATCAATAACATCAATTCCACATAGAGCTAGAGAGACCTTGAAGAAAAACATAGTGACAAAAGCACTAGAGAACACAGCCTATATCGGGCTGCCGGTCAGTGGAGACGACAGAATGAGCGAGAGACGAAAAAATTGATGGGTTTTACAGAAGGAGTTGACTCCCGACTTTTTTTTTACTCGCTCGCCCCGGTTCTTCGCTCGTCGCCACTAATTAGTAGCCTGGAGCCAACTCAGTGACCCAGTTTTCATCTGATTAGCTGAGAGAATGACGCTCGGCAAAATTGAAAATTGCCCTTCTACATGAAGTTAATTCACCTTTCCAACTGTACGAGCCTTCTGTGAATTCAAGTTTTCTCTAGATTAAAATGCAACTATGCTCACCCACCTTGCACAAGGAGACATGTCATAATAGCCACTCTCCATGAGAACGTTTTCGATTATATTCTGCAATAAAACAATCGTAGTTTAGATCTTAAAACTTCCTAAAAATTAAAGAATTAGAAGATAAGCGACGATGTAGCAGAAATTGGAAAAAAAAACAAATGACAAGTGTGATGAGAAGTGATGGGGATTAAGAAAAATACCAATTAGAGGATTATAAGCTGATCCAATACCAAATTCTCCGAAGTAACATCATAAAAATTGCATGACAGACAGTTAGGAGAATCACTAATAAGATCTTAGGAGTGAAAGGGTTAAGAACAGATGGCCAATATGGACTGAATAAAACCTTCAATGATCTTTATTTCAGGAGACAAATACCAAAAACAAACACAGAAATCAAAACATAAGAACGAAGATAACTAAGGATCGATAGGGAAAACCGACACAAATTGGAAATTAAAAACTTTATCATTTACCTTTCATCAATCCTTCCGAATTTTCGTAGACGTTGAAGGGGTTGGGGCCGAAAAAAAAGAAAAAAAAATTCTCGAAGACTTTCATCTTCTTTACAACTTGGAGACAAGATTTAAAGCACAAGGAACCTTCACAAACCTGCATCATCTCGTATGTTATGCCAATTTCTTGGGCGTCGCCTGATTCAAGGTTAACTCCACTCACTAAGAACACAAAACCAACAGTAAAAAAAAATGACTCGCGTTTATGTCCCACAGTAACCTTGCCACATTTTGCTCTCTGAACCTACCTAACTTGTCAGCGGTATCTAGCTGGTGATGCAGGAATGCTGGATCTCCAAACCCGAACTTCAGGTCAATAACTTCTCTAGACCCTTCAATCACCTGTCATGTAACCATACAAAGCGTTTCTTAACAGAGGTCAAAAATGTATATCTTGGCCAAACTATCAGAAATTGTTCCGGTTCCAATGGCATGATCGAATATTAGTATCTCGCATTTTAACCCCCTTCCCCCATCTTCTACATCTCGTCCTGCTCCCCCCCCACGTTTTATTTCATACTCTTGGTTGGAGGTTGTCACTAATTAAGTAGGAGGTGCCATGCTCAGGAGAGACGCGGCCAATGGGGCGGAACAGGGACCTCTCCAGTTAAACCCTGCGTGCTGACCACAAGGTCTTAATGTATCACGTCCATTTACAAAAGAGAGTGATAAAACTCGTAGCATACCAAATAGGTCATATTGGAATGTCATATCCGATAAATGAAAACAAATGGAACAAACGTTGATCCATCAAAATCTTACGAAAGGTTACATTTGTTTCTAAAAAAAATGCTACTATAAAATATTCTAAAATATTCCAGGGAACCTCTGGTGACGAAAAGGAACTTACCTTCTTGACCTCGCTTTTAAGATTGACGAAGGAGCTGTTTTGAGGAGCAAACAGAGCTCTCTTGAACTGCTCGACTATTCTTCTCTGTGGGTTTGGTGATAATGTAGGTGGTAACTGAAACGGAAATGAAAAATTAACAAGTGAACTAGGTAAGAAATAAAGAGTACAACGAGGATGAACTTTCGTCGAACTAAGAGTGCAACGGCAACGAATGTCTTCTCGGCTACTGTATCCCATTACAACAATACTAGCGCTGGATATTCGAGGATCAATTCTGCTTACTGATGTCCCACAGGTTAGACGAATACAGGGGAACGACATAAGACAAAAAACTAATCGCGAACCTGCGTTATGAAGATGATCTTGTGGAGTTGGTTGAGAATCTGGGAGATGGGATCGTTTATTTGACGCACTTTGCGAGGAGAAATGCTGAGAGTGGCTGCGGCAGTAGCTAAAACAAACAAACAAACAGATTTACATATTAACATTAAAAAGCGCTTTGTTGTAAAAAGTTGTTTGAAACGTAATCTTTCGGCTTTCAGTCCAAAGCATTTACGAATAACAAACAAAATTATACTTACGAGGTCGTGCCTTCAACTGTCCACTACTCTGTCTTCTATACGTTTCCACAGATGAGCTAAAATGGAACGAGCAGAAGGACATTAAAACACTTTATTTCTAAGAATTAGGTCCTTTTTAGATAAGCAATATTTCTTGTTCACTCTCGTTGAAGCGGACGTTTCAAGTGTCAGCCCTTCCTCAGAGGGAATCGGATTCACTGTGACGAAGGGCTAACGCTCGAAACGTCAGCTTTAGAATCTCTCAACAGTGGTCAATTGACATAATCCACCCAGTTTATAAAAGCAATTATCTTGTAAAACCTCACTCGACGCAGCACCAAATATGCTTTAGAAACTTACCCACCTCAATCCTTAGTTAACCTCATACAAAAAGTATACTTTGCTATTGCTGATCATGCCTCCTAACGGTCCTTCCCTGGTGTCTTCTAAGTTGAAAAATTCCCACTGGGCATATTTTTGCCACCCTCAACTTTAACGTGAGGCTTTCTGTCTCACACTAACCTGCTATGTGTCCTTCTCGATGAAAATTCACTTATCCCAGGAGCAGGAATCCCAGATGAATTTCCGCCAACAGGTGTTGTTGTTATAGTACTCGAACCATTTGACGGGGAAGCCTTGCTGCCGGCCGCGAAATCAACATGAAGTTGTCTCCTCGCGCCTTTCCGTGGTCCCGGGGGCTTCGGTACCGCAAAAACATGAGAATTAGTGGCGGAAGAACTGGCGCCTGGTTTCTCAACGATAGTCCTACTGTTGGACAATTTTTCTATTCCTACCCTACCGCCCGATAACGGCTTATCTTTGTCTTTGTTTAAAGAGGATGATTTTTCAGTATTCCCTTTGTAACTAGATTTATCAGTAATAACTGGCTTAAGAGTCCTTTGCCGCCGCGTTGAGCCTGGCGACGAGCTACTTTCAGGTTTAGTACCACCATTTTGTTCAGGTGATCTGATACTGGAACCCAGGACTCCGTTGGCTTGAGCTTCTCCTCCAATGTCAATTCCAGAATCCACTTGGTTCGCAAACTCTGTTTCGCCGTTTTTATGAACGCCATTCTTGTTGAACTCTGCTAGGGCACTCGCTGCCTCAAAGACGGTGTCAGAACCTTCAGGGACGTCAACGTTCCTGAAGCCAGCGGCTCCTCCACTACTTGACAGGTTCACCAGCTTGTCATAGCGTTCTTGTGAGGCCCAGAAAAGGCGATGGTAGTTCTGCATATTACGATTTGCCTCGATATAATGCCTGCAAGGTAAGACAACTCTTTCGGTTAAATTGGACCTTCCACGACGGCCATTTCATTACCGTAAATTAGCACAGAAGAGTATTATGAGGTTCTTAAGAGGGAAAAAGTAACCTATTCAAAATGGCAAACGATCTGAAGATAGGTCTATTAACGCTATACAAACATCCATCTACTTGGGAAAAAAACACACCTCTGGGTTCTTTTTCTTTCTCGTTCCAGTTTCTTTTGCAGGCTGATCTCATTGGACCGCAACTTGTCCACATACACCAGCATTATTTCGCTGATAATGGCAGCAACCTGGAACAAAAAGACCACTTTAAAATTTAAGAGAATAACAGAAATGCAAGAACACGAAATGAAGTGTCACAGCTCCGGCCTATGCAAAGACTGGGACCTCTCCCCTCAAAACACAAATAACGTTGAATATAAACACTATAACATAAAAACTGATTGAAAATGTTAACAATCACTTATTATGAGATTGTGACGTTACATAGCATACCTGAATTATATCTGGTCTTTCATCAGGATTGGGTGTTAGACACCTACACGGAGGAAAAAACAAAGAAAGAGTTAGAGGCGCGCAAGGAATTCTTTCTCGCACGCGAAACTTCAAACCATTCTCCAGCACCCCTTTATGCGCGCTTGTTATGTGAGCCAATGCGCTCTAGTAGCCAAAACAACAGTGACATTCCCAATAAAAATGTTAACAGCAGCAAACAAAGCCACAGTAAGATTTGGGTTTTAACTGCACTCTTGCAAACCCCTAAAAAGACTACTTCCTTTTCTCTCCGCTTTCAGCCAGACTCCTCCACCACGGTAACAATGAGCTACGTCAATCAACCTTTCTTTACATTAACCTTCCGGCTTTGCGCGCATCGGTACAAGAAAGGGCGATAAAAGAAATGAAAAAAAAAAAAAACTAAAAATTTCTCTAGGTGTTCGCACGGTCAAACTAACAATCTATTCTCAAAAGTATACACAGCCAATAAGATTTTATAATTCATACAAAGCAATATGCACCAAAGGTCACTCTACTCTTTCTATCACTGACCTGGTCACAGTCTCGGACAGCTTGTCCGAGTACTCTCCTGGAGGTATGGGCTTGTACTTAGCTTCTACAATCTGTGTTTGAGGGATAAAAACAAAGTTATAATTCCTAAAAAAATGAAACCCAGAACAAAGTGATTTGCCCGTGACACGTAATGTAGAGCAACAGTCCATGGCTGACATTTTGATATGTTCATTTTGAGTTTTTCATCGTTACAAAACGGTTCACGTGCAACAGTCACGATAAAGTCACTTTTGAAGTGGAACCACGTCAACATCGGTAGATATGACTTTGTAGGGCAAACGACAAAACTTCAGTACTTTTTTTTCACCGCTTTGAACAACATAAAGAAAAGCTTTTTCTTAGCAAAATCATGGTCTCATAAGTTAATTACAAGAAAGGTGCAATCAACTGAATTTATACTTGTTACCTGATGGGACACCTCTAATAAGGGGCACTTTTCTAGACTCGAGGGTGTTCCATGAATAGATGTTCCACTGTATTATGACTGACAAATTCATTAAAACTGACACAAATGTAAAATTTAAACTCAGTAGAGTTCCCCTGACTATTTCAACGGTTGTTGCGATTTTTCAGCTCAACTCGTTGATCAGTGCTGAAGTTCAGTTGCCAACTAATGAATAACAAAGGTCTCCTAATATTACGCACTTGCCGACGTACATTTTTTGCTAATGCTAACATGTTTGACGAGTAAAATGGAGGTTGAAGAGTTGCCATTTGATACAAAATACAGCCTGAGGCCCACACGTCCGCCTTTTCACCGTAAGGCTTGCTTTGAACAACCTCAGGACTAAAAACAGAGAATAAAGATATTCAGTAACTCAATTATCACCAGAACCCAGATAAAGTACTCTGCATGGAAACAATGCCGGTCTACACTTGTGGATATTCTGTTCGCATAAACTCTGGGAGGTATTTCACGGTTTGTTTCCACATCCACTCCTTTTCACCAGTTTTCGCAAGTACAAGGAATCACTAGTCAGCTGACTACGATTAACTTTTAAGTGATGTTACAACAAAAATTAGTAATGAAAAGATTTAACGTCTTAACTTTTAAGATGGTAAATATAACTGAAAATACGTTCCTAGAAAGATGATATTCTCCGACATCGCAGATTTAAAGAATGCCGGAATGTGCCGCTTCCATTTTCTCGAAAATAGATGCTTGAAAAATTAGTATCAATGACGTCGAAACTTTCGTCAGAACAAACAAAAAAAACTGATGACTTATACTTACCATGAATATAATATTGTACCAACCATCGACGTCATTTTACTTGCATCAGGATTCTTCTGCTTGGCTAAACCGAAATCGGCTGTAAAGAATAAAATATGAATTATCATTACTTTTCCACGAAGGCTCTAATTTAAGAAGCATAGCAAAACAAAACAAGGCAAAAACAAAAGCTACTAACTTATAGTGACTTTATCATTTTCCCCCAGCATGATGTTGTTTGGCGTAAGATCCCTGTGGACGATGTGTTTTTCTTTGTGAATGTAACGAAGTCCTAAAACAATCTAGACGAAAAAAGAAGAAAGAAAAATAAATTAGAGATCAATTTTCAAAAGGTAAAGGGATGGAATGAGAAAGTATACGAACGAATACGCGAATGAACACACGCATTCGACCTATATGAATGTATCTTTAAATAATTTTATACCATCATGGAAAAGCACAGTTCTGTACCTGTATAAAGATATGCCATATTCTCTCCTCTGAAAACTTGGTCCCTTTTTCTTTCAAGGAATTAAAATGCTCGCCAAGAGGAGCGCCCTCGACTAATTCCATTATGACGAAGAGTTTGTCCTCTGTAATAAGTATAAAACAAGAAGAAATGGTCAGCACAGTGAAACGGTAAGATCGTCCAGCTTCTCTGACATTACTTGGCGCTATCAGAGTGCTAAGCCGTTAACCTCTGAGAGTCACTAACATCTAATTTCTCCTTATAGTATCATTGGTGAATCAAACATAGGGGTCTTAAGAAAAAAAGGAAATGATCGCCTAGTAAAGGAGCTCTTGGTAGGCGAACAAATTCTCCTTGTCAGCTCCGTAGGAAAATAAAGAGAACAGTATGAAGAGTATACATACTGATGCTGGGCTAAAAAGGGTTATGGTATCAATATACTAGACAAACGTCAATTTGTTTTTCTTGTATTTGCGTGTTTAGTTGCTTAAAATAAATTTATGACCAAAGAAAAGCTACTCACTTTCTTGAAAAGCTTTGTGGTACTTGACAACATTTGGGTGTCTTAGCTGAAAAGCAAAAGGAAATTAAAATATACTGGTTTTACTATTATCGAAGCTTAAATGCACTGGCTGCGCAGAGTGCCTTGTGATTTAAATGCAAATTGGAAAAGCAGCAGGAAAATCTACGAGACTCCAGAGACTTTGCTCAAGTTGTTGTAAGAAGTCCATTCAATTCTCCCGGCTCTTAGCTCGCTGGTCAGCGAGTAAACTTATCGTCACATTCGCCTACACATTGCGTGGATTTCTCCTTATTCGCGTGAAGTGAATAAAAATTGATAGTACAGTTAAGTTACCTGTTCTTTCATGATAGCTGTTTCATTAACAATTTCACCAACACTCTTTCCTCTGTCTTTAGCCGTCTTTCCAAGAGCAGGATTATGAACTGACATCTATAAAAATAAAAATTACAAAATTTAATCTCCCCATCTACAGAAAGGTACCGAGATCGCTAAACAAACTGCCATGGATATTTAAAGAACTCAAAGAAGCAAGAGCATAAAACAATTTCCAGAGAAACATCTCTAATACTACAAGATAAAAGAAGTGACGCATATTAAGTCTCTTTAACACGTTGGAAGCACAAGTTTTTAGGCCAGAGTAATAAACAAAGCCAAACCTCTTTCATGGCGAGAAAGCTCTGACCAGCATTCTTCTTTCTAACCTGAAATAAAAATGATAATGTGATCAAATGATGAGCAACAGTTTTCGCTAAAAAAGCGATAATACTTTAGTACACAGATGTACGTGTTCGTAGAGTAAACAGACATTCGTAAACACAAGACCCACGTTCAATTAGCTAACGGAGTCAACTTACTTTAAAGACACTTCCAAATGCACCAGATCCCAGAAGTTCAAGTACTTCGTATGAACCGATGGAATGACTAGGAGCCTTGTTCTGATTGGTGGCTTGAATATTGGTTTTAATCACTGAAATATCCTCCTCCTATAGGAAACAAAACCAGAAGTAAAGACTCATTATTTCTTGTTGTCTTGATCGGAGAGGTGTTAAGGGGAAACTGCAGACGATTGGAACCAGACTGTCCGACGCATGTGTAGGCCTGTCAATCCTTCAAATCTGATCTACTCTAATAAGTAAAACTCTCACTCATACAGTTGAATTTTCCTGGAGCTGAAAATTTAGTCTATTATTATCAGCTTAGCCTTTCACTTGGCTAAATTTGAAGAATTAAAATACTAACGCAGCATAATTATAGTCATCAAGAACAATAGTGATCTGCAGTATTTTGTTTGGATTAAAAACGTTTATTTCACAGTGGTAACCTCCCTTTCAATGTAAGTTAGCCTGCCTCTCTATCTTTCTATGCCGCTTCCAGAAGTTGAGAACTATCCAGGAAATGTTAATTAGGGAACAAAACGATTTTCAAATACAGTCCACTGGTCGAATAGAACTCGAGACTGCTCTGTCAAACGCTTGCTTGGTGAAAAAGAAATTCATCAAGCGGAGTAATTCATTAATACCGTTCAATGATTTCTGTATAATACACAAAAAACAACTTTATAACCTCACCGTCAAAGTGGAAATTTTGTCAACCAGGCACTTGTAGGCATTTAATTCCCTGACGTAATGACCGACATCAATAAATTTCTCGAAGAGGTCTGGGGGAAACAATCTGTAAATTAAAAGAAAATCAATGTAAAGATTTTCAAAACTTCTAAGCCCTGCCCTTATTCAAGAATTCTCGATCTCTCACGATGTAAACTTAGGGTTAGGCTGAATTTAAACAATAGATCTCACCTCTTGAAGAGTTGACGATTTCGCTCCATACTAAACAAGAATCTGCAGAGAGTTAAGCACAATAACTCACTAAAGACGAAGGTGATAGAGCGTTATTTTGGAACAAAACAACTTAACACTAGCTGCCAATCTGTTCCTGGGCAGGACGATGTGGTTCCCATAACATATGAATTATGTATCAAAATTTCGGACAAAGCTAGGAATATAAGCAAACGAGGTTTTAAATGCAGCTCGAGGAAACTTGACTATGCCTTCGCTGCACTTTACAAATAAAACTGAAGAAAAAAAATTCCCTGCGGTTGGATCTAATGAGGCTCGAACAGTAAGATTTTCTTGAGGAGAGATGATGTATACACACTAACTACAAGAAAATGCACAGGAAGGAAAGAGGACCAACCTCAAAGCCCTGAATGCGCTTTTCTGTGAAGAAAAAAATTTACAACAAAAGTAAGTCGAGTTAATCAAAGATTTCCAAGTACAGTACTGTGTGTGTTGATGATAAGGCCTTACGATCTACACCTGCACTTGTAATACGGCACAAAAATAGTCCGTCCTACCTGAAGGTGTTCTACAGTTACGGCTTCCTCAGAAGAAGACGTTTCTTGGGGCAGAATAAGTAATCCCAGCAAGTAAATGCCGTTTGACTGAAACAGAGTAAAGAATTATACGTAATTTAAAATCAAGCTTTGAAATATAATATGTGTACAGCAAACCTGTCTGTTCTATGACGGTACTCGTCTCTTATCAGCTAGAAACGGTCATCTCTCCCTTATTATTGTTTTCTACTTATAGTTACGTGCTCTAGTTTTAATTGCTTTTAATTCTTTGAGAGTGATAACATGTCATGGGAGAGTCCTAATGCATCAAAATTTGATGTATTATCCGTAATGTTCTCGGAAACAAAGAATTGTGGAAAACAACACTCTTTCTCGTTTTTGGTTTTGTTTACCATCCCCTTGAAATCGCTCTGGCCATCCGATGGAATGTAATCTTACTAAAATGTTTTGGCCGTTTAAGGCTATATGTTATGGCGATTTCCTGATATCTTGGACGTCTTGGGTTGTTTTTGGCGATCGTCGGAATTCGTTCCAGTACTGGGTTAGATTTTGTACTTCAACATACCACAAACATCATTAAAAATCACTTCTAAACATGAACAAAGTAACTGAAGGGTAAAATTTCCGCACAGCCCCATACTATTGTAAAACAAATCTGTTTTCCCAATGGCGATGTATTGTTTTATTCATTGCTTCCTCTATCCAAGAACTGAATGCATAATGTAGTATGGGGCTGTGCGGAAATTTTACCGAAGTTGATAACTATAACAAA